>NC_048910.1:750228-850203 GCF_011077185.1 Oxyura jamaicensis
GCCGCCCCGGCGCGGCCCTCCTGCCCGCCGGGCTGCCCCGGGGGCTCTGCGCGGCCCCGTTCCGGGCCGCCCCCCGCGGCGCCCCGGTGCAGCCCCGCGGGTGCCGCGTGTCGCCAGGCCGCAGCCGGAGGCTCGGCGGAGGGCGGGGCTGTGCCCGCTGCTGCGGGGCCGGGAAGTAGGGCTCGACCTCGGCCTGCGCGGCCCCGGGAGGCAGTGGCCCCGCGCGGCCGGCCGGGAGCGGCTGGGGAGGGGGCCGGGGGCAGGCAGGAACGAGACAAAAGCCGGGGCTTTAGCTCCGGCTTTTCTCCGGCCCGCTCCGTTTTGTGCCCTCCCTGCCCGTGCCTCTGTCCTGGGTGGTGACCTGCGGGGAGGGGGGCGGGGGAGGGCAGCGGGCTGCAGCCCCGCGGCGGGGGGCGCGCAGCAGCCTCTGCCCAAATGTAAGTTTCTGGTGGCAGGTCCAGCCCAGCGGGACCGTGCCAGGCACCGTGTAACGCGCTGCTCTTTTCCCCGGGAGCGCAGTGTTCTTGGTGTTAACGAGCTGGGGTAGAGCCCCGGGGAGGGGGATGGCCAGGGAGCGGTCAGGGTAACGTTTTGGCAAACGCTGCTACCGGTGTGCTGCTGCATTAGCCGGGCTCTTGCTGGCCGTGGGAGGATGGCTCTGACCTGGACTCCTCGGCGTTGTTCGCAGAACGGTTCTGCTGCTTGGCATTTCTTGTTCCTTTGTGTCTGTTCATATGTTTTTCTCGAGACAGATGTTTAAGTAAAAACAGTTTAATGGAGAACTTGTGGTTAAATTTTTGTTTTTGTTTTATTCTGATGGAAATTTAGAGTGTTATACTAGGGTAATGCTGCCAGGCTTCCCATCTGCACTTGTTGATGGTTGAGTATTCTTGCAAAAACAGTGGATATTTATTTTTCAGAAAAGCCACAGTGAATACCTTTGGAGTTTTTTCTTTAAAGTTACACCACTGAAAAATACTCTCTGGTTAAGCAACCTTTTAGACTCTGTTAGTCTGAGGCCACACAGTGTTTTTTTTTTTTTAATTTAATACAGGAACGGTAATACTAAGGAAGGTGTTTGTCGTGTTTTGGGAACTTTTAATTTATTTTAGAAGAAAGAAGAAGGAAAGGTCATGATCTTTGTATTGACAGTAGGAATACAGGAGCTCTCAGCTAAAAAAATTGTCATGCTTTGCTACAATCTGTTCTGTCCTGTTGGGAGAGACTGCTTGGAGGCTGACAGGGAACCTGTTTGGGTGGAGAATTGATTATATAAACTACAGAGTTTGGTGTACGTGGAACTAAACAGCAAATCTTTGCTGTTTGCAGCTTCCACTGTGTGAAGGTCTCGTGTTTGCTAAACTAAGGAGTTGGTACCTGTTGGGCCTTAGGAAGGTGATACTATACACGTTCACAATACCTTTCAAGAACCATAGTTCCAAACCTCTTAAATGAATCACATTGCTCAAGAACTCGACTGAAGGCATGATATGCAAAAATAGTTGTGATGAGACCAGAAATAGCCATGTTGCAGTGCAGTTAAAACTTTGTGTTACCCCTTTTATTTTCTACCTGACCCATATTCTTCATATGTATGAATCATTCCCCTGAATTCTATGCATCTTCAGGGCTGCAAGTTTGGTTTTGTAGCATGACATAAGAACTGGTGTGAGTTTGCAATGACATAGAAATATCCCTATCCTTTCTCCAGGGGAGGAAGGGCAATTGTTTCTTTTGTAGTTTCTTGCAAGTGTCTATTTATACATGAATTCAGGAGGACAAAGGCCAGTTTGATGTTATGCAGGTGTTTTCAGTAAAATCTGGTGTTAAATAAATAGTTTTTTTGTTGTTGTTCTTAAGGTAACAGATGTGTGTTGAGGTGTCCTGAGAGTAGCTCAGTGTAGGATCCTAGGTGGCTTAAAAAAAAAACCCTGGCAGAGGTGAGCATGTTGCTGTTGCAGTGGTTGTGAAGGGAATTCCCTGAAGATGGCAAAAGAAACTCCTTTCTATGAGGATAGTCCTCCACTAGCATCACTGTGTGGCTGTGCAACCATCTGTAGGAAAATGGGGGAGATATGTGGGGCAGGAAGGGCTGCCTCTGCGGGCTGGTGGCACCCGGGACAGGTCCAGCGGGCATCCCACCTCCCTCCTCTCACCAGCGCTGGTTCCCTGTTGACACCAACATCTCCGCAAGCTGAGCTGTTGCAAAACAAATCTGCCGGAAGAAAAGCAGCAAGATTTTTCTAGTTTGGATGCCGAGTGTTTGCTCGATGTGGGGTTGTGTGAGCACCGGTGCAAAGAAGGTGCAGGAATGTGTTGTGGGGTGGGAAGAGAAGTAGGACTGTGTCAGTGTTGGTCTAATTGGCTTAAATGGTATGATGAGGTGCAGCAGGGAAGTTGTTAAGCTGCAAGGAGTAATTATAGTAAAAAATAAGTTTTGGTGAGTTAATTTTCAGCTAGAAGTGTTCGCTAACTCAGCTAGTACAACTGCTACTCTGAAGGAGGTAATGGGAGCAAGTGGTTGTGGGCTGGGTGGGACGGTGGCTGTGGTCTCAGCCAATGCTTGTGCTGGCGACGAAGGAGCCATGGACCTGCTCTCTGGGATAGCGATTGCTTCTGGAAGTTGTGCTGAGAGGACGTGCTTGAACAAGTTAGCCTGTGGTTCAAAGCCTTTTGCAGGGGATTTTCTGTGTGATCTTAGGGCTGGTCCTTTTGTCAGGGGTTTCTGCTGTCATGTAGGATAGCAGGGCCTAGGGATGAGGAGTGGGCCAGGTGGTGGTAATGCAAGGGTGAAGATGTCATGGAAATCAAGACCTGTCATTTTGATATCTGGAGCTGGGCCAACAGATCCAGGGCATCAGAAAGTCTTTGCAGATCACCCAGTTTCATTTTGTTTTGCATCAATATCCTCTGGAGTTTCTGTGTAAAGTTCCTTTAGATAGCCCGGTGTCTCTTGGACTCAGTATCACCGTACTCACACCAGGCTTATTGTGCAGTGATGGCCCTCAAGCCTTGCAGTCACTCACATAAAGCGTTGCTTCAAATCTTTCCACCCACAGTGTTCTACATTTCCAGCTTCATTCCCATGTCTTCTCCTGGCTGACTGCATTAGCCTTTCTTGCCCAGGCACCTGGGAGCTTCATTCGTTCCCAAAGGCAGGTTCCTGGAACATGTGGTTGGTGCTGCTGTGTTCAATGCACGGTTGGCAGATCAGAGACAAAGGAGGGCTGGAATTTTAAGTATTGAAAATAGGTGTTATTTCTTTTTCTTTTTCCATTTTTTTTTCCTTTTATTTCCTTTTGTTCCGGTTGTTGGTTGTTTTTTTTTTTTTTTTTTTTTTTTGGACAAAACAGTTCTGTGGGAAGTAAGATATTGAACTTTAAGAATGATTTTAAAAACCAAAGAAATAAAAATACAAAACCAAAACTGTAATTTGAGGAATTTTGCATTTCTCTTATTGACAGAATTAGTGACAGTCTTTACTGCTGACGTTATGTAGAAAACTATCCTTTGAAGAATTAGGGTATGAAATTCAGAAATTTAATCAATTCAAAGGCATAGAGAGAATTTTAATTCTAATTGGGAGCTGAGGAGTCAGTCATCGTGCCTCCAGAGCCAAGCAAGAGTTAGGAAACACTTGTAACTGGCTGTTACGTATTTGGCTCCTGCATTCAGCTTCCAAGGGCCCTGTAGGCTAACCAAGACTTTTCCAAGTACTTACTGCTTGTAATACTCTGGTGTCTTTCTAAAACCAAGCATATATACTGTTTATATCTTTTCAGAGTGTACACAAACAGTTCAGACATTGGATGCACTGGGAATTTGGGATTCTCAGTTCCCTTCACATCTGTTTCTCTGTCCCCTGCCTGCACGCCAGCTATAACCTTTTGGGTTTCAGCAAGAATTGGAGAATTACGTTATCTGGTTAGACAGCCTCCTGTGTGGATATGTGGCAAGAATCCTGGACAGGGAGATAGCAGAGGGGTTGTTGCCTGAGTGTGTTAAGAGACTAGACTCCTGCACTGGCACCTGTGGATGCCATTCAGTGAAGTATCGGAGATGGGAGACAGGTTTCTGCACAAGTATGAGGAAGCTCTGCCCTGTACCTTTCTTGACAGAAAAGAGCTTCCAGGAGGCGTTTCGGTAGGTCAGGTATCATTCATATTTAGCATGCAGTAGAATTGGTGATTGCAGAGATGAACTTTGCCAGTCACTGTTGTTGGATGAATTTGCTGTTGGTGTGTGACCTGTGCTGTGTCTTTGAAGTAACTATAGTTTCTTCAGACAGCATGGTGAAAAGTATTACTGAAACCATTTGTGGGCACCACTGTGACCAGAATGCTCCTTGTTAGGGGAATTCAGTAAGAGAGGCCACCATCCCCACATTTTCCTCCTCTTCGTGCTACTGCCTTGGTGAGTGCAAGGTGTGGCCTGAACAGCCTTTCTCCCTTTTCATCAGGAGGAGGGAAATGCGACCTCAAAGCCTCTGTGCTGAGGTATAGGACCTGCCAGGGCACCGTGTGAGCGGCCTCAGTCCTGAAGTCACAGCTGTGCCAGCAGGGAGTGGGCCCGCGGGTCTGTGAGCAGAGCGGTTACTGGTGGTGGCCCAGCAGAAATGAGAGACCCATCCTGGGGGCTGTCTGTGGAGAGCAGCAGGCAGGCAAAGGACTTCCTTCTCTGCGCAGAGAGGCATAAGAAAGTAAGGGCATAGGGAGAAAGTAAGGAAAACAAGTGCCAGTAAACACAGGAATTTGCTTAGGGAACCTCAAAGAATGGAATTTGGGAACAAGAAGGCACTAGGGAAGTAAAGAGCAGAAAGTGAGCAGCAGGTTAGGTAAGAAGCAATGTTTGAAAAGCCAGTATAAATGAAACTGATGATAAATATAAGAAAATGGAAGATAGAAGAGAACAAAATGAAAAAGTGAGGAGTTTGGGGGGTGGAATTAATCCTCGTCCTCAATGGGTGATAAAGTACACATTATTAAAGTACACATTATCTTTCATTGCATATTATTAACCTGTTGTTGTTCTGATGTAGACAAAGTGAAATGTATCTTTAACTCATTGAATAAAATGAGAAGCTGACTGCAATTATTCTTGCCCAAGTGGAATTATAGAGCCATTGCGTGTTAACATATGCTGCTGTTGCAAACTGATGTTTGCAGATTTTTCAGATTGATGTGTATACATCAACTTTGACATGTTTGCATTTATTATGGAGGGTAAGATACTTGTCTGGTGAACAAATCAGCGTACTTCAGTTTATTTGAACCCGCTAGTTCATTCCCATACTGTAGCTCTGCTAGGATATGGCTGACATGCCGTACTTCTCCTTTGTGCTTGTCTCAGTGTATACCTATGCATGTAGTACTGTATGTATAAGCAAATGTTACGGCATTTCAGCTTTCTATTTCAATTTACTTGTAAACCAACATTCTTAATATATCTGTTTTCCTGGTAAAGGAGTGGCCTGAAAATACTAGTTAAGTCTTATCAGATGCTAGGAGTTTTTTTCTGATATTTCATGCTGACTTGATGGAGCTGACAGAACTGGAAACCACATCATTGACTGTCTGGCAAACAAACAAACAAACAAACAAACAAAAAACCACTGTCCAGTGGGAGAAAGAAGAGTGCTGTGAGAAAGGAGGAAAAAAAGGCAAACCGCCAGAAAAGTTTCCAATCTTTATTTTACTGAGAAGGGGTCCCCAAAATTAGAGTTATTCATAGACATATGTGTATGAAGTGAAACATTAATTATGGGAGTCTTGTGTAACCACATCAAGCTATGCATGTATCAGACAAACACAAACACCATGTTAACATCATATAGTTAGGACGTGATTGCTGCCGTTGAAGTCAGCCATCTTCTATTGGATTTAGATTTGATAAAATCTTACGCGAGCTTAGAGAATGTGGAGGCTTGCTTCTCAAAGTGAGGAATAGCTTCTATAACCAGTAGAGGCTGGAAGGAAAAACTGCATGAGAGAAACTACTTGGGGTGTTTGTCTCGTCCTCTGCCCTCTGGGACAGGAACCAGCAGCAGATGTCAGTCCAAATTTTACTGAAGTGATGAATATTAAGAAGATACAAAAATCTCTGATCTCTGAATGGATGTTCTGCTTCTGGCACCCTCTCAAAAGGTTTGAGTACACTGGTCTGGACTAGCTTTCGAAAGGTGCTGGTTGTGTTCCCAGATCTGATGTATCTTATTTAAAATGCACTGCATTGTATTCACTGAAGATAAATGCCTCCTTAGATACGTATATTTATGTTGTGCTTCTGTCTGCATGCTGAGGCTACAGCATCCCTTGTGGGGAGGTGGGAATCGCTGTGCTGCAATGGCAGCATGAAGAAAACTTAGCTGACTTTGCCAGTTGAACCTTTCTGTGGTGACTGTGGGGCTGTCACCTAGTCTCTGGGGACATGGGTTCTTCCATGGATATTCTGGTCAGGATGGATTATTATCATCACACAGCCTGGCCTACTGCTTAATGAGAGGTGAACAAACGTATCAGAAATTCCTGTGTTGAACTTGATCTTTTTTGGTTTGTTTCTAGTATCTCTTGTACAGAGAGAAACCCAGTCCCTGTGAAGATACCAAGTTTAGGACAGTTTGCATTTTGAAGTAAACTGGTTCAGTAGTTACTGCATTTTGGGCTGGATTTTTTACTATCATTTTGGTCAGTTTCTGGTGATAGGTGTTGGCTGTGTGGTTGCAACATAAGGATTCTACTCTGTGCAATTGCAGTTAACCAGTGTGAATCCCGCACCGTCTTAGATGAGTCTGCTGGTGTTCCCTGCAAAGGCCATTTCTCATCTAGATATTCAGGTTTCTTTTTAATGTTGCAGGCCTGTTTGATTGCAGAAGAAGCGTAATGAGCAGTGGGTAAATGCAGTATCTGTTGATCTCTGAAATTCTTTTTTCCCTTTTAGAAAGATGTGTTGCTATAGCTGGGTTAATTAACGTGTGATAGTTAACTTGTGGTAAATCCCAAGGGAGACAGTTCAGTTCGCCTGTGCTTCTGCAGTTCAACTTGCAGATAATTTGAATACGGTGTCACTTCTAAGATTTAACAGTAGAATAGCCAGCACGTACCTAGTTGTCCCCCTGCATACACATGCTGTTCTTTGGTGATACAGGTATCTGAAAAAAATTCTGTGAGGCTCAAGCCTTTCAGTAGGCAACTGACCCTCGATGTTTAGGGAAGTAGAATATCAAAACATTCTGATATTAAAATTATCAGAAAGAAGGTGCTCTAACCTATTCTAAGGGTGCCTGGGGGTTAAGTACTTGTCCACAAAGCATGAGATTGCAAGGAGGATGCATTACATCTCATTCTTCAGGGACAGAGTTGCAGGAAGGATGTGTGCAGCCTCAAAACCCTCTAGTTTTTCTTCTTTGTCTGAAGAAGACAAAGTAATTTTTGCTGTGACTCTGTGCCCTGTTTTATATCCTAGTCCCACATCTTTATACCATTGCTGAGTTGCTGGACAAGTTACCTCCATTGTTAAGCTCTTGCTGAGTTTTGCTAGGTGGGCTTGTTCTGCAAGCTGTACATAAGAGGCTTGGAAAACTGACACTGTAGATGGCATGACGTATGGCAGCCTCTTGAAGGGATGTGTGCTTCAGGGAGCATAATGTTTCTGTACTGAGCTTCTGGAGCACTGGAGCAAGGGTCAGGGCTGGAAGTGGGAACTTGCTCCAATGTTAGCTTCTCTGGCAGGGGTGTTCATGCTTGTGACTGTGCTTTAGGAAACACAGAGGCACCTCTAACAGCCCTCTAATGATCACCTTGTAGCCATCTGCCTTGTCCCGGTTGTGGGGGACAGGTTGCCTTCCCCTTGGAAGTGGCAGAGTTTCTCTGGAACAGGTAGGACTGCGCTGCTGGAGGTGGCAGGAGGGAGGAAACCACCTTTCTGGAGGCAGGCAGCCAGCCTGCAGGCTTTGCTCCACCAGTTGTCAAACTCTGCATGTCCGCAGATACACTGGGTGTATGTTTACCCTAAATTCCATGCCCCATGGACTAATCTAAGCCAAAGGCAGATGCTTGCACCTGGAGAGAGGTCTTGCAAGCTTGTGCTAGGTCTTGATGCTGTGTCAGTGTCTAAGGCCAGATGGAAACTGGCACACTGGTTTACAGTAACCTCATGATTAGAAGAGCACCATATTGGACCTAATTAGCTTCCTGCCTTCCTTTAATCCTAGTGTTTTAACCTCTTGGTAACTACCTTAACTGGATTGTTCTTCTTCCAAGATGTTTCTGGAAGTTGAACAGCATAGAGTGGAGGAGGGAGGTCAGCAGCAAGGCAGGTTTGAACCAATTCATATAGCTTAATATTTTAAGCTTGATGCACCCAGAGGACAGGAGGGATCCATTTTACACCGAAGGATGTAAAAGAGACAAACTTTGGCAGCCAAATATACTTTCAAGTGATGGTAAGGGTGGGAGGGAGAACTGAAAACATGTTCTACCTCAGTATTTGAGCATGACCTATGCAAAAGCTTAGTGTCAGCCTTAGTGCCCTTGTTCAGGAGTCAGTATGTTGAACAGGCTGCGTTTCTGACTTCAGTTTTTAACTTTTCACTTTGCTCTGTTTTAAGTTAGCTTAAGCTGTGTCTTGTGGGCACCTGCAAAGTTATCAAGATTCCTGTTGTCTAGCCCCTTTTATAGTGTTGGGGGGAGGCTTTAAATTTTGAAGATACTTACAATGTGCATTTCGTGGTCTGCTTAGGTGCCCGTTACTTCAGAATATGTTCTGTGTATTCTGTGCAGCAGCACTAGGTTTGTGCCTCCCTGTGCTGAAAGGTGCAAATATGACTTCTGTCCGATGTCACAGACTTACTTAAGTTTCTGTGCATAGCTTGCATTATTATTTTTTTATTTGAAAGAAGACTGGACTACAAGTAGGTAAAGGTCCTTGCAGAAATCTCGGCACAGCTTACTGGGTGCCTGCTACCCACTTGCCCAGACCCTGCGCAAGGCACATGTGTCGTTGGCCTGGATTTGGGTCAGGACTGTCATGTGATGCTGCAGACCATCTTCTAAAATGTGTGACCTTGACTCCTGAGGCTGTAGCCCTCAGTGGAGGGGACTCTGCTATTGCTCTTTGTGAGGAAATACAACATGGTGATGCCTCTGCTCCCCTTCTGCCTCCCAGTTCTGCTTTGAAATGAGCTCAGCTACAGTTTGCATGAACGTGTGCAGTAACTTCGTGCTTAGCGGGGTACGGCCCATTAACTTTTGTATGAGTGTCAGGGGATGCAGGGAGTACGTATATTGCACAAATTGCATATTTATTAGCTGCTAAATTGATGCCTTTGTATGTGCCCTTTACTGGAGGCAGAGCAAGCCCTTCAGGAAGCAGACGGCTTGCACTGATCATGCAGCGAACAAAGAGTCCAAGCGCCAGGAATTAGTCGGTGTTTTGAATAATTTATTTGATCTTTCTGAGGTGCTTCAGGAGATACCCTTTGGCATTAGGAGGACAGCTGTTGGGAGCAGACACAGCTGAGCTAAAAGGGAATCAGTCCTTTTATTGTTTTCATCCTGGCTTATTTTTTTCTGTGGAGCAGAAGAGTTTTATGGTTTGCTTTGGACCTGATTCTCTGGAAGAAGTTCTCTGAACTGAATTAGCCATCACTTTGGACCAGAGAGCAAAGTGTTTGTACTTTGAACAGGTTTGTGGACAGAGATGAAACAGTTTCCTTTAAAAACACATGGCTGTGTTTCTTTGACCTGGGAGGGGCTATGGAATAAGATAAAAGCGTTGCATTTGGAAATCCCTTCTGGGGAGTGATGGAACCATGTCTGAGTTTTTCTGTAAAGACCACTTCCCCTACACAACTGTGTCAGCTCAGGACTTGGTCTCATGCCAAGCAGTTGGAACCCTTGCTTTACCTTTGATGTTCTCTGCTTTCCGCTCATCCCACTCAAACTTGGAGGGGCCAAAGGTGGGATGGAGGGGGATATTGTGTGAGGATGATCAGAACCACTTTGTAGAAGTGGTCAAGACTGGAAGTCTAGAGCAAAGAGACAGAGCAGCTGTTGTCCTCTCGGACAACCTTGATGACAGGCTGTAGACACTGTATGGACCCCAGATGTTTTTACTGCTGAAGAGGTGTTACCTTCCAGAAAAACTGGATGAGAAACTGTATGTAGTGGTGCCATATAGAACTGAGTATGCTGCTTCAGGGCATGTGAGTTTTGTCCTTTCTTCAAGGTACTTTTTTTTTTTCCCTGTCCTCAAGGTAGCAGTAGCAGCCAGGATGTGGAAACTAGGGCATTTGGATGTCTGTTGTAAGATTAGTTAGCTCTCTCGTAAGAACTAGTGTTCTGATGTAGCCCAACTGTTAAAACTAGAAAGTGTGACTACATGGCAGAAGCATGAAGAAGCATGTCCGCAAGTTCATGCAAAGGAGTTATGAGTGAACTCTGACATCTGTTGGAAGAAGGATCTGAAGGCACAGAGACCTGCTGATATGGGCAGCAGCTCGGCAGTTGAGTTCTTGCTGCACAGGGACACATGTTGTTGAACAAGCTTGCTGGTGTTCTCCTGGAAATACAAAATCTATTTTAAAATGTTTCTAATTTGTTTGTTTCTTTTTGAGAGGAGTTGGAATAAGATCCTGGAGCTCTTTATCTGCACATAGCAGAGTTGTGGCCAAATAAGCTTTCTAAAGCATAAGCATTGCTGCTGCACCTCAGTGCTAGATATCATCGGGTTGAAAACAAGACTTTGCTATCTGGCCTCCTCATGTGGCCTTGTTCCTGCTGCTCTCTGTGAGCGGCAGAAGGAACTTCTCAACAAGCATGGAAGCGGTGAAGGTTGAGATGGTGGGAGCTGGTGTCTACAGCTCACGTGTGTCTGTCCATATCCTTGTGTTAGATGGCTTGGCTGATATCACCATCAAGGTACACGATTTGGAATATCTTGGGCTTTGAATTGGAAATTTCAAGTCTGGTTTGTGGCTATGACTGCTTTTTTTCCTGCCCTACGAAAATACACTGTAAATGAAGAATGTGTGAACGCAGGCTGTATTTCAGCGAAGACATGAGATGTTTCTAGGGCTGGTCATTTGCTTTAATATAGACAGGTCTTAGTCACAACTGACTTGAACATGAGCCCAAAACAGAACTGGCAGCAGGGAACCTGCTTCATCACTGAGTTGCCAAAGGTCTGAGCCGATCCCGGCATCATTCCAGGGCACTGTGGTGCTCTCAGCACTGGTATGGGCTGCAGGAGCTGCTTGGTCATGGTGCTATTTCGATGTAGTAAATAGAAGCTTTCTGGGAAGGTTTGCATTGGGTATCCCTGTAAAATATGATTAATAATACTCTGACTTCTTTGGCAGTGAAACTCTAGCCACCCAGCATTCATATTCTCCAAGAAATCCAGTGCTGGCATGTCCGAAGTGTTTGAGACCCAAAACAAACAAAATGAATGCAGCTTGGCATCATTCTTCAGCTATTTGGTTGCCCATGCTGCAGAGTGATGCACCAAGTTGCAGATGTAGTAACACTGGCATCAAAATCTTGCTGTCCATTAGGGTATTGTATTCAAAAGATTTGGGTTTTACAGCCAATGCTGGTTGCTCCGTAGCAGCTCAGCCATGTGAGGTGAGGGTTGGGTTGTCTACATTCAAGCTACCAGGAGTAGTTTCTGCCTCCTGCCTGGTAGGAACGTTGCCTTCTGTTCACAAGGACAAGCAACTGTGTGGTCAGGGTTTCATCCAGAGAGTTCCACAGGTGAACTGAGCAGAGTGACTGTATTCACCTTGGGATACAGCATTCATTGCATCCACAGCAGTCTCCCAGCAATTCTGTCTGCTAAATTTGTACCTGTCGTTAAAATCCAAAAGCTGCAACTGTGATGTGCTGGAGAATTGAGTTTATTCCCAGTACTCAGTCTTGCAGGAATGGGAGTTATGAAAAAATCCTGCAAGTGATCTTATAAAGTAATTTTGCCCAGTGCTTTAGAGGAATTAATAAACCAAACTACTCTAGAAGGTAAGTTCCCCAGTCCCGAGTGCAGCAGTTATTTTAACTGTCTATGAGTTTGACATGCTCGTGTCTGTGTTAGGAGTTTAGTATTTTTCGCATGTCAGGAGTTTAATATTTTGCCTCCAATAATGACCCCTTTCTACCACGGGCACCTTTTTGTAAGTGCATCAAGCTTCTCTTGAAAACAATTTAGATACCCTGCTCTGCTTTGGCTTCCAGAAGACATCTTCAGGATTTCAGTCAGTAGCTGGAAATGTTCAATGACCAGACCACACTGGCAACTTTGTCACTGTTGGTCTTCTGTCACCCTTAGTCTTCAACATACATGCTGCTACTCCTTCCTCAATGCCTGTTTAGATGTGTTTCACAGCTTTACAGTGCAGTATTCCTGTCCTGCCATATGCCTTTGGCTAGGTTGAAAGCACCAGCCACTGCCACCCTTTCCGGGCAATAGATGCTCTGTTGCCATTGACAGGAAGTTACTTGCAGTGACTTTGGAATACGCTTCACCTCGAGTTTGCCTGCAGTTTTGCATGTGGCAGAAAACATGGGCAGCAGAACCAGGCTGAATGCAGAGAGTGGGAGCATCATGAGTGATGCCTTCAGCTGCTCCCTTTCCCCTGCTCCCTCCCAGGGGAGCAGCAGCAGCCTCAGTGCCAGAAACAGACCACAGCTGTGTTAGCAGGCACAGGGTTGGGAACAGCCACAAACAGAGATGAGCATAGCATCAGTGATTCTGGGATGGTATTAAACAGCGTCTTGGCAAAAGATCAGGAGTCCTTCTCTAGTGGAGAGATTTCAGTCTTAAACCAAGGCATTATTGCACGTCAGTTTTCTCTGAGTGGAGACTTGATACAGGTGATAAGCAGCATTCGCTCTGTCTGTTGGCTGCACACAGACGGTTGTAAATGTTGAAGATTGTTTTATTTGTGGTGCTCCGACACCTTGCAAGAGCTTTAACGGGTAGGGAAATCCTGTGTTACTGTATGGCACACTCAAGTTTTTTTATGCAGAACTGATGCATGATTTCCTTTTTTAAGGAGCTCTGAGTGAGAAGGGGTTAATGGAGATGAGGACAAGGGAAGAAGATAGCTGGATCTGGGCTGGGGCTACTGGCTGGTATTTTTGCAACAGTCTTCTGTTACCCAGTGCGAGACTGTGGGGATTAGCTGGGCAGACTCCTAGGCTCCTTCCGTACTGTAGACCTGCCTGCCCTCTGCACAGGGATAGAACTCTTTCCAAAGGACTTTTTTAAAAGCCAATGGACTGGAGGAATTTTTGTTGAAACATTATGGTGCTTATTTCTTTAGCAGGAAAACTTTGTGTCTGCCCCTACTTGTGGGATTTAGAAAGAATGAAAAAACTTGCATAACCCCCAAAAGAATCATGTCTGGCTTAGTAACTTACAATAACGTGACTGAAAGAAAATTAAAGGGATGATCAGAAAGAAAATTAGCAGTAGATAAAAATGGCATTAATCATTTATGTAAACTAAAATCTATTCAGAGTATCTGTTTGGACTTCAAAAACTTTAAGAACCATGGTGCAACTGAACAGCTTGGTAGCGTGCTCCCATAACCAGGAGCTGAGAAGGGAACATTTCCTGGGTAAAGCAGAGGTGACAGATGCAGGGCTGAGCCAGAGGAATGGGAATAAATTTTAAGGCAAAAGTGAACTTGCAAGCTAGTTAGAAAGCTGAGTTGCTTTTGTAGGGGGGAAAGAGGAACTTCTGTCGTGGAATGAAATTTTTTTTTTTTTTTTTTTTTTTTGTTTTTTTTTTGTTTTCCTTTATATTTTTATGCTGTCCTGCCACTGAAATGGTTTGGTAATGCATTTTTTAATTTTTACTGATCAATTTATATTAATAAAATTTCCATTAACTTTTATATTATTCGTAATAAAATTACTGTTAAGATTATTAGACTACCTTCTCCTCTGAACATATTATCAGCCTGCTTTGGTGGCTTTGGGGTTATTTTTCTTTTTCTTTTTTTTTTTTTTTTTTTTTGCATGCTATTGTAGAGAGAAAACCAGTTAAAAAAATGTTATTTGGGAGGTTTAAGTTGGAGCTGCTGGTGGGAAGGGGACACCAGGTTTTATAAGGCTCACGATGAAGCCCAGAGTTGGCAACAGTGTGGCTGTGAGTGTACAGCACAGCCAGCAGGTACCACAGTGTGCTGTGGACAGTGATGCTCATGTTAAAGAGGATGGATTTTCTCTTTTTTTGTTGTTTTGTTTTGTTTTTGGTCACTACAGTGTTGGGTTACACAGTTCTTGTGTGCTTTTCTCTCATTACTCAGAGTCAAAAGCTTCCCTTATTTTTTGTATCCAAGGATACATTTGCTGCAGCATATATTGAAATGAGCTTGCAGTACATGCAGCAGTTTTCTGAGAGCTGCGATGGTCTCTTGGATTGAGTCTCCAGCCTGGTCAGTGGGCCCTAGGACCTTCCTGTGGGGTGGAGGATGCTTCTTGAGGACACTGGTTGGTAGAGTCCCTTGGGAGGCGGTTCTGAAGGGCAGAGGAGTCCAGGAAGGCTGGGCGCTCTTCAAGAGGGAAATCTTAATGGCGCAGGAACGGTCTGTCCCCACGTGCCCAAAGATGAGCTGGCGGGGAAGAAGACCAGCCTGGCTGAACAGAGAATTGTGGCTTGATCTTAGGAGAAAAAAGAGGGTTTATAATCTTTGGAAAAGTGGGCAGGCCACTAGGGAGGACTATAAGGATATTGCGAGGCTGTGCAGGGACAAAATTAGAAAAGCCAAAGCTCATCTGGAGCTCAATCTGGCTACTGCTGTTAAAGATAACAAAAAATGTTTTTATAAATACATCAACACGAAAAGGAGGATTAAGGAGAATCTCCATCCTTTACTGGATGCGGGGGGAAACTTAGTTACAAGTGATGAGGAAAAGGTGGAGGTGCTTAATGCCTTCTTCGCCTCAGTCTTTAACGGCAATACCGGTTGTTCTCTGGATACCCAGTACCCTGAACTGGTGGAAGGGGATAGGGAGAGAGATGTGGCCCTCACTATCCATGAAGAAATGGTTGGTGACCTGGTACGGCACTTGGATGCGCACAAGTTGATGGGGCCGGATGGGATCCACCCGAGGGTACTGAGAGAACTGGCAGAGGTGCTGGCCAAGCCGCTTACCATCATTTATCAACAGTCCTGGCTATCTGGGGAGGTCCCAGTTGACTGGCGGCTAGCAAATGTGACGCCCATCTACAAGAAGGGCCGGAGGACTGACCCGGGAAACTACAGGCCTGTCAGTTTGACCTCAGTGCCAGGGAAGCTCATGGAGCAGATCATCTCGAGAGTCATCACGCAGCACTTGCAGGGAAAGCAGGCGATCAGGCCCAGTCAGCATGGGTTTATGAAGGGCAGGTCCTGCTTGACGAACCTGATCTCCTTCTATGACAAAGTGATGCGCTGGGTGGATGAGGGAAAGGCTGTGGATGTGGTCTACCTTGACTTCAGCAAGGCTTTTGACACCGTTTCCCACAGCATTCTCCTCAAGAAACTGGCTGCTCTTGGCTTAGACTGGCGCACGCTTCGTTGGGTTAGAAACTGGCTGGATAGCCGGGCCCAAAGAGTCGTGGTAAATGGAGTCAAATCCAGTTGGAGGCCGGTCACTCGTGGCGTTCCCCAGGGCTCGGTGCTGGGGCCGGTCCTCTTCAATATCTTCATTGATGATCTGGACGAGGGCATTGAGTGCACCCTCAGTAAGTTTGCAGATGACACCAAGTTAGGTACGTGTGTCGATCTGCTCGAGGGTAGGAAGGCTCTGCAGGAGGATCTGGATAGGCTGCACCGATGGGCCGAGGTCAACTGCATGAAGTTCAACAAGGCCAAGTGCCGGGTCCTGCACCTAGGGTGCAATAACCCCAAGCAGAGCTACAGGCTGGGAGATGAGTGGTTGGAGAGCTGCCAGGCAGAGAAGGACCTGGGAGTGATGGCTGATAGTCGGCTGAATATGAGCCAGCAGTGCCAGAAGGCCAACAGCATCCTGGCCTGTATAAGAAACAGTGTGGCCAGCAGGGCCAGGGAGGTGATCGTCCCCCTGTACTCGGCTCTGGTGAGGCCGCACCTCGAGTACTGTGTTCAGTTTTGGGCCCCTCGCTACAAGAAGGACATGGAGGTGCTCGAGCGAGTCCAGAGAAGGGCTACGAAGCTGGTGAGGGGCCTGGAGAACAAGTCCTACGAGGAGCGGCTGAAGGAGCTGGGCTTATTCAGCCTGGAGAAGAGGAGGCTCAGGGGCGACCTTATCGCTCTCTACAGGTACCTCAAGGGAGGCTGTAGCGAGGTGGTGGTTGGTCTGTTCTCCCACGTGCCTGGTGACAGGACGAGGGGGAATGGGCTTAAGTTGCGCCGGGGGAGTTTTAGGTTGGATCTTAGGAAGAACTTCTTTACCGAAAGGGTTGTTAGAC
Organism: Oxyura jamaicensis; assembly: GCF_011077185.1. Lineage (NCBI taxonomy): Eukaryota > Metazoa > Chordata > Aves > Anseriformes > Anatidae > Oxyura > Oxyura jamaicensis. The sequence continues at coordinate 766,660 of NC_048910.1, forward strand.
ACTGGAACGGGCTGCCCAGGGAAGTGGTGGAGTCACCATCCCTGGAGGTGTTTAAAAGACGTTTAGATGTAGAGCTTAGGGATATGGTTTAGTGGGGACTGTTAGTGTTAGGTCAGAGATTGGACTTGATGATCTTGAGGTCTCTTCCAACTTAGAAAATTCTGTGATTCTGGTTCTGGTGGCCAGTGTGAGGTGATGCGGTAAGGCTCCCTGTCAGCCGTGTGCCTGGGCCCGTTTGCATGTACTGTGCTTATCGGTGTGCTCACCTTCAGTGAGCCAGGTGCTCCTGGAGATCTGGCTGTGCGTGGCTGAGCAGCTCTCGGGAAGAAGGCAAGCCCCAGTGAGGTCCTCCCTCCCTGAGCAGTACAGTAGTGCTGGCTGTGATAGGAAGGGCAGCTACCGTCCCGTATGGCCATAACGCGTTGTGCAGGCATACTGTGGCTCATGGCCGTAAAATGTTACGTGGTGACAGGACTGATGAGGATGTTACAAACATCCCAGAGAAGCGTCCATCTCCACGTGCTAGGTCAGCAGTGCTGGAGAGGGCTGGGTGTGTGGTGCCCATCCTTGGGCAGCCATGTGCCCGCCGCAGAAAGTTTCTGCAGGCTCTGTCCGGGCGCTCAGCGCCTTGTGTGGAGCCCTGCAATGCCGTCACTGCTGCGGTGTCCAAATCCCCCTTGAGCAAAGCTTGGACTCCTGTCCTTAATTTGTCAGTTTTCGAGCTGTTGCTGTTTGAGTTTTATTAATGCCTCAAGGAAACTAAAGCTCCTTGAAGTGAGCTGATCTCCTCCGTGCCTGCTGTGCAGCAGGGTTGGTGCCCTTGCTAGTCTGTTGAACACTGCTATCACTCAAAACTGGTTTATAAAATGACAAATCCTGAATTGATGGGATTGCTCTACATTTGAAGCAACACATTCTAAAGTTTGATCTAATAAACTTGTTTAATGTATGATTTTAGAGTTAATGAACATTGAAACATAAAAAGTGATTCTTAAGTGATGCGCTTTGACTTGCAGTGAATGAACAAGAACTTGTCTCTTTTGCTTTAGGCTTTCAGATAAACTTCTGTGGAAAGGCACAAAGTAAGCTACATATTTTTATAGTATTATCCTGTTTATATATCAACCTTGGTACTGGGAATGTGTCCACTTTCTGTTCCAACTAACCACCTATGGCACACCTACTTCCAAGAGAGCTTCCATTTTTCACAATGCTGGTAAAGTAAAAGTAAAATTAAGCAATTTAAAGGGTCACTAATTGTTGTACTACTTTACCTGTAACAAAAGAGCAACTCCAGAAACAAGCACCTAAACTAATTGTATATGGAGCACTGGATGCTGCCTGCTGAATTGCTCTGAAACACAAACTGGGTGGGATTTGGCAGTTTGATTTGTGCCTGCCAAAACTTGTGCTGAATGAGCACCTGACGTGCACACTTTTATACAGAGCGTGAACACCTTGAATTGCCATCTCAAGAGCCGGCAGGACAGATGCTGGATCCTGCAGTGGGTTGTTTCTGTTCGAGCTTCTTTCAAGAGAGGTGAGAACAGGACAGGGGAGCTGTTAGGAGGGGCTGCTGGCATCAGCTGGTGCCAGCGCTCCCACAGGCAGCCCTGGCTGCTGCAGGACAGTTTGTGATGACTAATGGAAGCTCTGCAGAACTTTTTTTTTTTTTTAATTTTCTGTCAGTGGCTTATGCTTTGTGTTCCTCTGTCATACTATCAAAGTACCTTCTACAATATGGTGGTAGCTTTATTGGAAGCAATCTCTTTTTTTCTGAATTCTAGATTTTTTTTTTTTGACTCTGCATTTCTTTGAATTTCCATTCAGATTTTTTTTCGTTTGTGCTTGACATACTTATTTGTTAATAGCAATTCTAATATCTAGAGATATAATTGTTATTTTTTTAATATTTAATATTTTTTATTTTTTTAATACTTGGTGTCTTTGGATTTTATGTCAGTATACTTTGTGACTACTGTTCAGATAGATTTCATCTGAAGCAGTTGTACATAGAAAAACCTTTGCTGTCCATAGCTTTCACAGACCAATGCTTTCTGTGTTAAGAATGAGGAGGATGTTTGCTCCAGTGTTACGGTGCAGAGTGAGAATTGTTCCCCCAAGACAGGATGGGAGAACATTATTCTCTAATAATTTTCTGTTAGTATGGAATATACAAATCTTCAGGAAACTCGATGTTTGAAGAAGGAAATGCAAACCTGTTTTGCAAGCTAGAACTGTATGTCAGAATCAGGCTTTGAGACCTTTTCTGGTGGATTCCTAAGATGACAGCTACTGAATTGTGAGAAGATACGGAAGAGAATCAGCCACCCAAAAGGAGCAGTTGGCTGCTGAAGTTTGTATTCTGGAGCTGGGTTAATGTTTGTGCAGGTGAGGCTGAGTTGGAGATGGGATTTGCTGCTAGGAGGAGCTGGCATGCAGCATTTCATGTGAACCTTGGCAGCTTAAAAAGGTTGATTAGCGTTTACTTAGGACAATGTCTTGTTCCTGTTGTCAGTCTTTACAAATTCCCTGTTGTCTGGCACACTAAAAACACTGTAAATGCTTCTGCAAGGTTTTAGTTATTTCCCCAGCAGTGCCTTTCATCCAAAGTTGGGATCTGTTGTCAGACATAGACAGTCCTTGCTCTCTGGGGCAGTTTCAGTCTGGAACAAAATGAAAAATGCTCAATGCGTGACACTTCAGAGGAAGAAAAAAAAGGCTTTGCCATTAGAAGGTTTTGCAGAATAATGAGATGGTTCCCACCCATGCCTTTGGAATAGAAAGTGTGGAGGTGGGTGCTGTGAGCTCCCTGCATCAGCACAGCTAGTCACAGAGACTGTGCTGGGGTTCCTGGGGGTAAGTCTGAAAAGCACCTCCGTTAATACTGCTTTGCTGACTTGTGTGCTGGGAGGTATGGATGTAGGTAGGAACTAGAGAGGCTGAGAGGCATTAAAAAAACGAAACACACATTAGCACCTGCCTGTCAGAGCACCGTGGTTTATGTTAAAAACAGGGTACATCTGAGCAGTTGGAAGAGTACGGTTGTGTATCGGGCACTTTGCTGCTGGGGAGGTGCTCAGTGTGTCCTGCGGGGTTCTGGGGCCGTGGTTCAGGCGCTGTGCGCACAGGAGGCAGCAGCAGGAGTACCTGTGGGTGCTGGGCGCACTGGGGGCTGACGGGGCTGGCGCATCCCCCGGCCTGCAGCTCTGCTTGGTGGAGCTCCTTGTCCTGAAGAGTTGTTGTGGAAGTGAAGACTGTTTCTGTGGAGGTAACTCCTGTGGTTCATCCCTCAGGCCTTGCTGGTTTGAACACCAAGGTTGCACGTGGCCTGGGTTTTGTTCCAGAAGAAGTTTCACATGCTGCTGTGGCAGAGGAGTGAATGCCTCCACGCACGCTGTGGGCTGCTGGGTTGTTTGTCTGATTTCTCTCTCTGCTTTGCCACCCTGCCGAAAACTTGGTTTGTTAGCTGTTTAAAGTCATGAAAATTCAAAACTTCGTTAGCAGCAAGTATAACCTGGTGCAGTCAGGCCTTGGGAGGGTGCGCAGGTCTGCAGGAGAGGGGCTTGCCCCATCTGCCTGAGCCAGGGCAGCAGCAGTGGGCAGGCAGTGGGTGTCAGCCCCAGAGGTGGTGAAGAGCTACTGTGGCTTTTCTCCTGTAGACTTAAAGTGAATTGAGAAGTGAATTAGTAGGAATTTACAGGGTTGAAAAAACCCTCTTGACAGAGAAAATACCAGGTTTCTTTGTGTCAAAAATTGTTTACAGCAAAGACAGATTTTGATCACATAATCACAGAATCATCTAGGTTGGAAGAGACCTCCAAGATCACCTAGTCCAACCTCTGACCTAACACTAACAAGTCCTCCACTAAACCGTATCACTAAGCTGATGTTGAGTATTTTCCATTAAAGTACTGTTGACTGTTACACAGTGACAGTTTGATCGCTTGAATTATCCCCTAAAGTATATTTTAATTGTATTTTCCTCTTTAAGCAAGGTTTTAAAGTGTTAGGGGTATTAGCTGACTTTGTGCATGTTATGTGTAAGTGTCACATTTATTTAGAAGGAGAGGATAATGAAAGCATTAATGCATTTGTGAATTCTCTTACCTACTTAGCTTTCTGTTTTACAGGCAGATTTTCAGTCTGTATTTACCAGCTATTAACAAGAATGACAGGAGCTATTGTGTTTTATTTCTCTGAGTCTCTGCAGTCAGCACGAGCACTTGGTAACATCAGCAGCAAAACTGGTGGCATTGCAGTGCTCAGGAGGGGTCTGGTTTCATCTGGTGCTGAACGGCACATATCTGCTTCCCTTCCCATTGGCCTCTCTGGGTAAGCGATCGTTTCTGTTGAAGAACCACTGTTTGCCAGAGAAACACAGGTTAGCCTTTTCATCTGGAGAGGTGTTTCCGTGCTGAGAAGGGAACGGGCTGTTGCTGTTCTGCAGGTAGGAAGATCAAAGGTGTGCAGTGGAAGGAGTTGTTGTGCAGATTTTCTTCTTGTAAATGAAAGGGATGCAAAACAGACATCTGAATTCCTCGTCAGCTGTTGAGAAATGGCAGGGTTTGATCCCAAAGTCTCTGCAACTCTTTCATGAAAAATAATAGCAAGTATCTCAGTTCAGAACTGCAGCTTTGCCTTCTTGAATAATTTGACAAATTGTATGTTGTTGGCTGAGGCAGGAGATCTATTGATATTCTGTTGAGTTGTATTTGAGAGACCAAGGCAGTAAGCAGTCATTTCATATTGAACAAGGGGGAAAGGTCTCAACAATATCAACGTCCCACCGTTGCAGGGGAGAGAAGGTTTATGCTGCTTCCCCTTGCCATTTCTTGCAAAGGTGGTGGCCTAGGTGATTCTGCTTCCCTGCTTGCTGCCAGCTGGGACTGGCAGAGCAGTCTGCTAAGGGCAGTTTCTTTGCCATTAACTGCTGATAAGCTTGTATACTGAAAGAAAAAACACTGTTGCCTTCATGAGACAAGGAAGCAGTCAGGCTCTGTTCTTTCTCTGTTTTTTTTTTTTTTTTTTTTTTTTTTTCTTTAGGGGTTGCAAGCACCAAAACTTAAAAAATGTGTTTCCAAGATTTTAAAATCACTTCTAGTGTAATTTTATTTCTCCGATTAAGAAGCTGTAGAGTAAATATAACATTAAAGGAACACCATGATGAAGTATGTTCTTGTAGGCTAGCAGTTCTGATACTTTGGCCACTGTGCAAGATTTTTTAATAATACTGTGCATATGTGAGGTGGCACTTCTGAAGTGATTGTTGTTGTCCTTTGATGGCAGCAAGACTTCGGCTTTAGTTATGTTTCACTTCTGCTGCTTTCTCTGGTTTTCCTGCTCTGACTAATCTTCCTGAACAGGTATTTAAATTGTGTGTTTGATACAAAGTGCCCTTTGGGGACACCTGAGACTTAAATGTGGAATCAAACATCATGTTGCCTAAGAGTGCTCTTCAAAGCATGCACATTGTACAGTTACTACATGTACTGTACTCAGCAAGTCACGTTTAGAGCATTTAATAGGTGGTCTTTGAAATTTTGTTTAGGCAGTTTTTGGAGGAAGGAGGGCATCATCAAGGGTGCCAGGGATGTCCTGTGTTCTGGCTCTGAGCAAGGGCGTTACAGGATGACACAGGATGTGTGGATGTACTGGAGTCCCTCTAAGTTCTTGTAAGGTCCCTTCAGATAGAACATCGGTCAGTGTTTCAGTGACAGAGGAGCACCTTCCTCCGGTGAAGAAGGTACTTGAAAGTTCTGCTTGCCATTTCAGAGGTTTCACCTTTATGTGGGAGATAGTATGCTAGGTGTCAGGCCAGAAGTGATTTTCTGTCTAACGTTGCTAATTATTTTCCTATAACAGCTTCCTCCTTCCTATTTACATAGTTCATATATTTATAGGCTATTATATTTATTCTTCATGAGACAAACTGCAGACAGATTTAGCTCTTTAATCTGTCTTCATGTGAGTCATGTCCAGCCTGGTGACTGCCCTCATTCTTTGAACACTGCCCCAAGTTGGTGGCAGTGACCAGAAGTGATTTAACAATTCCATCAGTTCCTTGCCGCGAGGGTTGATCAGAGCAGCCTGTATGGCAGGACTGCAAGGAGTGTTCAGAATTTACTAGCTGGATAGACCGGGAGGGAGGCAGCAATTTGCCCTTGTGGCCAAGAAGGCCGAGGGGATGCTGGGCTGCATTCAGAAGAGTGTTGCCAGCAGCTCAAGGGAGGTGATCCTGCCCAGCTGCTCGGCCCTGCTGAGGCCACACATGGAGCATTGTGCCCAGTTCTGGGCTCCCCAGTACCACAGGGACATAGAAGTACCGGAGCGAGTTCGGAGGAGGGCTCCTAAGATGATGAGAGGACTGGAGCACCTGTCGCACAAGGACAGGCTGAGAGAACTGGGCCTGTTTAGCCTGGAGAAGAGGAGACCAAGGGGAGATCTCAGTAACGTCTATATAAATACCTGAGGGGAGGGAGTCGAGAGGATGGGGCCAGTCTGTTTCAGTTGTGCCCAGTGACAGGATGAGAGGCAATGGGCACAAACTGAAGCACAGGAGGTTCCAGCTCAATGTGAGCAGGCACTTCTTTACTGGGGGGGTGACAGAGTACAACAGTTGCCCAGAGAGGCTGTGGAGTCTCTTTCTCCTGGGATATTCAAAACCCGCCCGGAAGCCGTCCTGCGCAAGGTGCTCTAGGTGATTCTGCTCTGCGAGGGGGTTGGACTGGATGATCTTTAGAGGTCCTTTCCAACCCCACCCATTCTGTAATTCTGTGAAAAGTAATGTTGAAGGAGGTAGCATTGCTCATTTTACTTTTTCCTGTGCTAGCACATAGTGGGAGCAGCAGACAGCAAAGGTAATGGGTATAGCAGGCTGGTGAAAACTAACCCAGGAAAAAGAAGTCAGGGCTGAGCAAGGCTGCTGCTGGGAAAGAGCAAGGCTGCTGCTGGTGGTGGTAACACAGGTGTGAAGTGATCAGAGATCCTGCTGTGCTCACTCTTCATGTTCCCAAGTGCAGGTCTTCCTTCTGCGTGACATTAGTGCCAAGCATGGTGGGACACATATTCCATGGTCAGAGCCTGCAAATAATGCTGCCCTATACATACATGGTGAGTGAAAAACACCTCTTTATAGTAATAACAAGGCATAGTGATAGAAAGGCAGCATTTTTTATTGAAGCTCCTGCGCTTGGGAAAGAGTTGGTTTCTGTGTCTTCATTCAGCTGTGGGCGACTTGAGAAGCTGACCATGTTGATCTAGATGGTAGAAGAAGGAAAGCAGAACCTTTGACAGAATCTGTACCTAAAGATTGTGATTTGTATGCTGGAGCCACGATCTTTAGGTGCTTGGTTTCATTGTAGGTAGAATCATCGGGATTTTACTCATCTGGAAATGCATAGAAAAGGAAAACCACAAAATCTTCAGCTTCCTCCTTTGCAGATTATGTTGACGCAGTTTTTTGTTTCTTTATGCTCTTTACTTTTTGCATGATTCTTGCTCTCATTAGGATTCTAAAAAAAGCCCCACATGAACTACTGATCTTAATCTATCTGTTCCTACTAATTCCATCCTCTCTGGAGTAGCAGAGTCTGAGTTCTTCGCTTAGAGTTGCACCGACTGCTTTAGCAAAGTTGTGTTCTATATAGCTTATGGCTGCAGAAGTTTATGTGAAGTTATGTGGAGTATAGTGTTGCAGAGATGCTGGTTCAGTCAGAATCGTGTGCTGCTATTCAGTTCTCCATTAGAAAGAAATCTAAACATTGCAGTGCTTCCATCTGTGCTGACTTTGCAAACAAAAATGGAGATTTCTGTCACATAAGTGACTATTGATTAAAAATTTCAGGAGCACCCAGTTACCGGTAGGCTAGAGGCAGTTTCAGGTTTTCTGCAAACTGTTGAAGGCTGCCATGCCATGACAACTCACTTGCTGCAGCCAGCCTTCAGTAGAGTGTTGGAAGAGGTGTTCATTATTTTCTGACTTCTGTCCTTCCAGAAGAGAGCAGAGCAGCAAGGTCCACTCCTAACACTCTCAGGTGTTTTGGCAGCTGAATGTAAACGTCAGGAATGTCCCATGCATCCTTGTGAAGAGATTTTGATGCTGCCAGTCTATTAAAGTTCCAAATTCTGTTGGAAAAGCCGATTGATGCTTTCGTGCACATCTGAGCAGTGCAAAACAAAGGGACTCTTTCCTATGTTATTCTTTCTTCTACAGCATATTACAAATTGATACTGAAGTCTTCAGAAGACAGCCTAAAGCTTTGTATTTATTTGTTTATGAGCACACAAGGAGATGCTAGTTTTTTCCATAAGAAATCTGAAACTACAAGCCTGTGTTTGTAGGGTACCATGGTCATGTTTAGTTAGGCCTCTGAGTGTTTGTCGAGCATGAGTTATTTTGGTGCTGAGAAATAACTGGAGTGTTTGGCTGTTTCTACTGGACTTTAACATGAAAAATGGGTTGAACAAAAGAATTTAAACAGAAAGTAGACCAATATTTGTTTAAGGTGTTTCTTCCCCTGCTGTGTGAATTTTCCTTTGCTTTTCAAGGAATTAGAATGGAAAAGCAAAGTACTCTGTGCTCCAGGAAGAGCTGTGATGCAGTAGTGAAGGACTCATGGCCACAGTGCATGCTTACTAGAGGAAATTCCCAGTACTGCATGGCATATGTCCATTACAGCATCAGGAATCTGCTTTCCTGCGAAAATAGGATATGAGCAAGTGAGGGGCCCTGGAGCCAGTCAGACTTTACGTGGCCATAGTGAGGCTCTTGCTGCTGCCACGCTGGGTGGGCTGTGACAAACTTGGGTTGTGTCTGAAATACAAGTGCCAAGGAACTGCATGACAGGGAGAGAGGATGATCAGTGGCAGGTCCTTCGTCTTCTGAAAGCCTGCACATGGCTGAGCTGCTGGATTGGGGTTGTGTTGCTCAAAATGCTGAGGTATTGAGGGCTGGAGCGCCCAGTGCAAGAGGTCAAGTGCACCCTGTGTGAACTTGACTGCCTGATAGTGCAGGGTTTGAAGGTTCACAAGGAGACAAGAGGATGTGTTCAGGGAAGTGTTCTCCAGGTCTAGCTCTTACCTACTGAATGAAAAAAATGTATATATATTTAATGAAATTACAGATTGGAGAAGTACAAAAATAGATCTGTGCATGTCTACAGGTGCCATTTTTGAAGCTTAGCAAAAAATTGCCTTGGGTTTGCTGAGCAGAAATTCTCTGAAGAAGGAGTTAAAAATAATAAAATACTTTCAAAGCCAACTAAAAGCTTACATATGTTCTGTTGATTTGTGTTTTGATTTGTTCTTCAGTAGTTGCACAACCTCAGTTGTAGTTCAACAGAACTAAGCAAAAATGCTTTTTGGGTCTGTGTTCTTGTTTTTAAGGTGCAGACCAAAAGTTTTCCTAATGCAGAAATGCAAAATCTTTCCCAGTGCAATGGCCTACATAACCTTCTCATGAGGGGAGCGGAGGGGCAGGTGTTGACGACCAGTCTCTGGTGACCAGTGATAGCACCCAAGGAAACAGCACAGAGCTGCACCGGTGGAGGTACAGGTTGGGTATTAGGAAAAGGTTCTTAACTGAGAGGGTGCTTAGGTGCTGGAACAGGCTCCCCAGGGCGGTGGTCACAGTACTGAGCCTGCCAGAATTCAGGAAGCATTTGGACAATGCTCTCAGACGTTGGATTTGATTTTTAGGTGGTACTGTGTGTAGCCAGGAGTGGACTCAGTGATCCTTTGGGGTCTCTTCCAACTCAGGATAAGCTATGATTCTACAAATGCAGATAGATAAATGTATTTTAAATAACCTTGCAAAGGAGACTGTTTTCAGAAAGGGTCAGCTCCTTGTTAAGTCTTTAAAAACATTGATTAGATGTTCAAAAGAACAGGACATTTGGGAGCTCACAGAGAAGGAACCTAGCTTACGTGAAACGGATTCTAACTTGAAAATTTGGCTCAGTGTAGTTCTAGCTATGGATAGGTATCAGGTGATATTTGGAAAAATAAGCATACATTGTAAAGTTTTGGATCCAACCTCAACATAGAGGTCTGCTGCCCTTGCGTTGCAGAGGGTTTTTGCTAATGGAAACAGTGGTCAAGTGGAGAAGAAACCCAGTGCCTTGATCAGCCCGTGCCTGCTGGAGTCTTCAGTGTGTTAAAAGCATGCTCCAGTACAAGTCTGTTCACCCTAGCACAAGTTGTTTCCAGCACTTTATTTGTGCATATTTGTGCAGCATTAATGTTTTCATGCACACGCTCTCAGCTTTGCCAACCAGTTGGTGGCAGATAACGCGTGTTGGTACCTCTTCAGTTGCCTCTAACTTGTAAGGGTTCTTGTGGTTTTCCTCTCAGCCTTCCACTAATCAGTTTGAATTGTTTTTCAGAACAACTTGATCCGTTTTCTCTGGTGTGCTCAAGGTGTGTGTGTCTGTGTCCTGGGATGGGATGCTGCCTGAGCCCCCCCTCCGAGCAGAGGGCCCATGTCCCCTGGTAGTGCTTTAGTACCTGTGCACCTTGGAAAGGCTGCAGGGGCTTGTCTTGGGGAGGTGTGAAGACATGAATGTAAGAGTTGCACTGGGAGCTGGAACTGGCAGGGATCAGTGTTGCCTGTGCTGAAACCTCTTGCAGAAAATCAGTGCTTTCTTGGGCAGTGCCCTTCACATAGGTGGTATGAGGCGCAAAAAATAGTTTAACAGGCTTCTGAGCAGGGAGCAGCAGAAACAAAGCCTCCTGTGCCATGGAGATGTGGAGCAGGGCGTTCCTTCTGACTGCTGTCAGGAGCAGCTGGGGCTGGGTACTGAAGCCCCTCTCGCAGCTTGCCTCTTCCTGAGCAGTGACAAGGGATGACCTGATGAGTGAAGGGACGGAGCCTCCATGTGATGGCAGCCCATGGGAGAAAAGCAAGAGGTAAGGGAGAGCCTTGCAAAGGAGGAGGAATCAGAAGTTTCAATCATTTCTGTTGGCTTCTTGGGAGACATTTTTCCTAAATGAGCCTAGACTTGCTCTGCTAATGCCACCTGCTAATGCCACATGGTGAGTGCCATGTGGGCCTTTTTTTGAGTTAGAGAGTTATCAGCAATTACACTTAGGAAATCCAAAGCTACTTTGTCAGGAGATGCCTCCTGGCTTAATGGCCAAGGGCTTTCTTCATTCTTTCCTGCAGACGTTCCTGTACTCCAGTGTTTCTTGGTTTTGTTGGCTTCATGTCATGGTCTCAAGTCTTCAGAATTATAAAACCTGATATGCTCACTCCAAGGTGAACAGAATCAGTCCCTCCCCCCAGAAGAACTCTGTCTTCAAATGGAAGAAGGCCCCACACTCCTGATGCCTGCTGTTCTTCTCACTACGCAAGGTTCAGTGGTGGGTGCGAGCTATTTAATGGAGCCAGTGGGATGCAGGCTGTGATTGACATTGCCACTTTTCTGGCATAAGGTAACTCGAGGGATGATGGAAACATACTTGTTGCTTTATCCAAAGAAACTAAATCCTTTCCATTGACCTTAAGCAAAGGTCTCAAGGGCAGATTTTTTTTCCTTGCTTTTAGTCTGTGTGCTCCTAAAATTGGGACTCCGCCCCCTCCCCCCCCAAGTCTTTCTCCCCACAGTATATTTTAGAATTTGCTGTGCTCTTTCATAATGAAAAAGCACCTGGCACGGCCCTTTGCATAATTTATTGTTGTTTTTACATCAGGACAGGCTCCAGGTGCTTTGCAGTAAATTTCCCAGGCCAGCATGACTGTTCCCTTCTGACAACTGCTCCACTATGGTCTATATAGGATTAGCTGCAGCAGGAGAAAACATGACATGGCATCAACCACACATGAACATTTTGCAGTATCTGTGACTGAAACAAAGCATGCCTTAGAGGGCAGCCCGGTTTTCACAAGCATCTGCTCTGGCTGTAACTCCAATGTGGTGGCTGGGCAAAGTTGCTTGGAACAACTGGACCTTCCAGATTCTCTCCAGTGTTTTGCCAGCTTTGGCATTTGAGTGTGGCTGAGCAACATATTGATCCTCTCCAACTGGAAATTGCCTGAATTCCAGTTTTGGTGGAGAGGTGACTTTCGACATTACTGTTCTGTTCTCTCTGGGCAAACAGCTGCCTGGCACCAGCACTGTTGTGCACATAGCCGTACGTGTGTAGGGGTGTCCTGTTATATTCAGCATATAATGCTGGTACAGGCACAGATTTAAGCTCTTACTGCAGCTGATCTGCCCCCAAAGCTCAAATAGTTTTAACTCCGTTTATGGCTATTCATGTGGATGACATTTTCACACAGGGTAGCATGAGGGATAATAAATTCTGAAGGTTAATGGTGGATTTTAGACATTTCAGGGACTTCAATCTTAGGACTTTACTGATGGGAGTTTCCAGTCTGAGAGAACTGATCTTAATCTGATTGCAGTTTCTTGCTCTCAAAGCCTGACCTACTTTAGCCAGGCTTTGTAGGAGAGGTATTTATAGAAGCAGTTGCATGTGCTGCTGGAAGCAACATTAACCACATTTTGCAAGTTGCAGACGGGCATGTCCACTGGTGCGGATAGCAACTGTGAGCCTCCTCCCATTGTTAAATTAGCGAAATGTCTTGCTAGCATTTTGTTCAGTACAAATGTGTTACTTCATAATGTTTTCATGAGGGGGAAAGGTAATGACCAGTAACTGTTCCAGAGTCCCGCCTGATCTGGGCTTCTGTATTGTTGTGGAAGCATGCTTGGGGCTGTAGATGAATTATGCATAAACACTCCAATGAGGTGACTTCCTAAAATGAGCATACTTGGTATGTTCCTGGAGTGCAAAGTTGTCATCTTGGATCTGAATTCTGGCTCTTGGACTGTTCTAAATCACAGGTTTCATTAAAGGGAAATGTAACAGAAGTACTGAAAATGTTTGTGCTGTTGTTCTTCAAAGTGAGTTTCTGTAGATACAGTTTGTAAAACTATTAACTAAAATTCCAGTTTTCTCCTTCCATTCAGACTTGCCAACTAAACTGCTGTATGTGCTGAAGTTCTTCATGTTTGGTTTCAAAATTTGAGTATTTTTTTCTTGAAAAAATAGTATGTCTTGAGGGCAAGGCTGGAGATTGCTTTACTCACAAGTTAGAGCTGTCTTTGGAGTACTTGAACAAGAGTGCTCCATAAACAAGACTGGAAAGGAAGGAAATGTAGTTGAAAGAATGCAGGTTGGAAGAGTTTATGGGAAAGGAGTACTGTCCTGGCAGGAGCAGAGTCAGCAAGCCGTGAATCCTGGGTGCATTCAGGACGTCAGCATCAGGAACATCAAAGCAGGAATTTTGTTAGCAGACATGATCTAACTATTTGCATAGCAGACAGTAGGAGTTCTCGGAAAAACAGAGAGTTCTGTATTGTTTCTTTTGTGTGTTCTTTTCCTAGCTCAGGTGAGAGTATGCACTAGCTGTGTTTTGAGATGCTCTGGAATAAGTTGGACCTGGATTGCAATTTTCCATTTTTAAAAAGTTAGTCTTTAAACATTCAACCTTCTTCTCAACCAAGCATATCACCCAACCTGCCTGGCCTCCTGACTTCCTTTCCTCCTCCTGACTTCCTTTCCTCCTCCTGACTTCCTTTCCTCCTCCTGACTTCCTTTCCTCCTCCTGACTTCCTTTCCTCCTCATTTTCTCTCTTTAACTTGTTTTAGTATTACAAAGAAAAGATAAAAAGGCTGCAAAGTTCATTACAATGTCCTTTTTTTTCTTCCCTGCTGGTTTTCTGCCTTTTTTTTTTTTTTTTTTGCCTGCTGTTTTCTGCCATAACTCATTTTTTTAATTTTTTTATTTTTTCCCTGGTTTTACTAGAATAAAGAAATAAAGTGTGGACTTGGCTCCTGGCATATTGCTGCTCTGCAAGCAGCAGAAAGACTTTGGTGTCCAACCAGAGAGAATGGTCACATTCACTCTGTGATGGTCACATTCACATTGTGACAAAAAGTGGTTGATATCACAGATCAGAACCAAGTGGAAAGCACTTTGGCAGGGGCCAATTTGTATCCCTGGAAGACAGAAACCCATAAGAAAATCAATTTATCTACTTCTGCTTTGAAAGTCTTACTGCTTGGAAACCAAGCATTTTCATATGTATAACTGGGACATTGTTATCATTGTTACTGATGTGTGGCATGCAGGAATGTAGGGAAATTCTAGGAAAGAATAGATTTTTTTCCAACTGGAGGTGACTCAGAGACTTGTTGAACTTGTACTTGTCCCAGGTGAAGTGAAAATACAGAGTATAACTGAAGGAATACTTTGTACTTCACTTTATCTACCAGATAAATGTTTCCTCTTGCATGAAGACTGGTTGTCTGTGGTTATGGTAAAGCAGCCTCAAAAAGAGTGATGAGAATGTAATTGCAGAGCCAAGTGCCTGGATTAATCCTGGTGATGGGTAGCAGCACATAAATAATTATGTACTTAACCTAGCATCTACTTACCAGTGCAGCAGGAAACAAGTGTGTGTTATGAGTCTGGGTTGTTCTTCTGTGGCCATTGTGTAGGTGGTCTCTAGTGTGCACTTTGTAAGGCTTCCCAGCTACTTTTCGCTGGGTCCATTTTGGCTACAGTCAATGAAATGTCAAGGGATGTGCATTTGTTGGATAGGTGGACATAAAGAAAATATCCTCTGCTATCTCAGTGCTACACAGCAGCTTGGTGCTAAAACAGACTTTTTTAAAAATGGATTTGAACACAAGAATACTATTGTTTTATGAATGTAATGATTTGAAATAAGCATTACTATCATCTTGTGGATAGAAAATGAACATGCACTAAAAAGCTGTTTTGGCTCTGAGATAAGTATAACCTAGAATAGATACTCTCCTGTTTAGATTCTCTCATAACGTAAGCTTCTGTTACCACTTCATCAAAACTGAGGCCATCCTCCATTCAGATGTAATCTGAATTTATTATGACCATTAATGTGCAGTTTGACAAATCTATGAGTCAAAATTGGGAAGACCCTAACTGAAGAACCTTTATAGTTTCAGGTCTGGTTTTGAGGTTTAACCTCACTTATGAAAAAAGCAATATATACCAAAATTAGCCTTCTCTGTCCTCTTCCCCCAAACTTTTACTTCTTTGGTGCATTCACAGTTCTCAAGAGATGTGGGTGTTACAGCAGTCAGTGATTAGAATTATGTACTGTTAGCAAAACTGTTAAAGGATGTTTAATGACATCAGGTAGGCAGCTCTACAGCATGTTTTAGGACAATTTTGAGCATGTAACCCTGATGGTGATAGAGGCATTAGCTAATTTCAGAAACAACGTTAATCCCAGGCCTCTTTATATCAGAGGAACAAGGGGGTCTGAATTAAATCTGCGTACAGCAAAATTACCAGCAAAACACATATATCTAAAGAAACTCTTTTGCCTCCAGTTACTTTTGGCTGAAGTTTTTGCAAGGAGTAGGGGTGTGTAGCTCTCAAGTCTTTTGGGGGATGAAACTCCGATTGGGTAGCTGAAGTACTCAATTTTGAAAGGCTACTGGAGAAGAATATGTGCTGTGACTGTAGTTTGACTAGTTTGACTTATAATTAAGTTTTGTGTGTTGTTTCATGTGCCATTTTGTTTGCAGTAGTGTAAATGGAAATTCCCAGCATTTCTGAAGATGGCCATGTCTCCCATAGTCCTGTTCTGTGGTGAACACTTGAGAAAAAGCAACAATCCTGTTTGCTTTCCAAGTGTAGGTTGTGCTTCTGTGTTGATTGGATCTGTAGAAAATCCAGATCCAGGTGTTAGACTGACATTGTTGAAACTATTAGAAACTTATTGAGAAAGTAATAGATTTAAAAGAAAAAAAAAAAAAACACCCTCTCGCCGTTTGGAAGGAAGGAGAAACTTAGTGCATAAAGCATGCAGATCGGTAAAGAATGGGAGCAGGTCTTTAGAAGAGGAGATTTTACTGATAGGAGTTATTAGTTAATTGTGTTGCTTTCTTTTGGGCCACTTCAAGGACAAACATTCACGCTGTGTAAGTGTCATGGCTGGAAATGGAAAATCTTGTGTACCATTGCCCTTGAAAGAGAGGGATAGTGTTTCATTCAGGCGTGTGAATAAAACACAACCAGAATGATGAAAGCTCTAAATCACTGGATCCAGTCTGAGAGCAGAATTTGTGCAACAGTAACAGGAAAAGTGAGTAAGGGATTGTATAACCATCATCTGGAAGTACCTGCCAAGCACTGGCACCACTAGCCTGCACCGTGCTGGGGGGTACTGGGGAGAATAAATGAGCCAGAGAAAGTTTTAGGAGTGTCTGCAATCCCCAAGACCCTGGGCAGTTGTGAATTCTGTGCCTATTCTTTGCTTTCAGACAGCAGAGGCACTCAAGGATTTAGACAGAAGAGGCCTCCGAGTTTGGTCAGGCGGTGGCATGGTGTTTCAGCCATGTGGCAGGTTGGACTACCATGGTGGGCCCTGCCAGGAGGCCCCAGTTCTTCTGGTGGCAGACCTGCCGGAGCTGTGTGTCGCAGGAGCCTTGCAGGACCACTCAAGAGACAGATGTGACGTGCACATTGCTCTGCCTCTCTGTTGGCTAACAGCATTGCTAGCATTAGCTTTGAATGCTTTTGTTGGCTGTGCAGGTATCTGATCTTTTGGACTACTGTAAATGATTGATACCAAAGATGTGGAGCGGTGTTGTGTTCTGCCGTTGAATTCCACGGGGAGCGATGGATGGGCTCTAATTTTGGTTTTGCTACCTTTATGTTTTTTTTTCAAATCCTCTATTTCTGCATTGCGTACAAGGCAGAACTGAGCTCTGCTGCTTCCTTTAAGTGATTCTCCAGATGTTCGTTGGGCACATGTGCCACAAGAGTGAGAGCTTAGGGACTCTGCTTTCTGTACCCACTCAACAACTATATCTTGATCCGCTGCATGGTTGGTAGCATAAGAATTGCTCAGCTGCTGAGGGAAGAGGACATCAGGACATGGTGTGTGTGTATGGACGGGCATTTGAAAAAGAAAGAAATGTTACTGTCACCTGGTGCTCTTTGAAATGTGTTGTTGCTGTGTCTGCCTCTCACTAATTATTCTAGTTTGGAGAAAAGGAAGTGACCTCGTTGCTCCCTACAAGTCTCTGAGGAGGGGAGATGGAGATGGAGGTGCTGGTCACTTCTCCCTGATAAGACACGAGGGAGTGGCACAAACCTGTGCGAAGGGAGGATTTCCTAATATCAGACTGGATATTAGGAAAAAATTCTTTGTTGTGAGGGTGGTGTGTTGGTTTTACCTTGCTAGGCAGCTGAACTCCACCACAACTGCTCTCTCACTTCCTCTCCTCAGAAGAGAAGAGGAAGAAGAAAAGGAAAGAAACAACTCATGGATTGAGATAAGAAAAAAAATAATTAAAGGAAAAAATAATTATTAAGGCAAAATATTATTAATTAGGCAATTTAACTAAAGGGAAAAAAGGGAAAGGAGAAAAAGGGGAAAAAACAAACAAACAAACAAACAAGCAAAGGCCATGTGGAAGCATAGAGGAAAGAAATTACTCTCTACTTCCCACCACCGAGTGATGCTTGACCATGTCCTTGAAGCAGGGCCTCAACGCACGTAGCCATTGTCTGGGAGGACAGACGTTTTCACAGTGAGAGTGACAGTGTCCAAGTTGTAGAGGAAATTTGGTTAATAAAGGTACTCTATGTGTTGTCTTGCTCTAAGTGAGTCATTTTTGGGGTAGATATAAGTAATAAAAATAAGATATTCCTTATGGCTGCAGTGAAGGGTAGGCTTGGAGGCTGATGAGAACTTAGATACCAGGCCACCCAGCTGAGCTCAGGGAGGCACCCTACGGCTCCAATTAAATTATTTTCAGTAGAATCGAGGATGTGGGAGAAATGTGGAAATAATTGTCTTTATAGGAAAAAATAAAAAGATGAGACTTGATTTGAGAGATGAAATTTGAAAATGCCCCAGCATTGTTGAAGGATACCTTGAGCTTACAAATCAATTCATCAAACAAGACAGTTGAGGGAAATTTTGGGTTCTTTTGCATACGAATGTACAAGCCAAAGTTTGTTTTTTTTTTTTAATTATATTTTATTTTTTACAAGACAAAATTAGAGGATGCAACAGTACCCCCCTCCCCCCCAAAAAAGGACCCCAAAGCAGACCAGTTGTCAACACGAACAGTGACGTTTCTCCATATTCTGGTGAACTGGTCTATACTTCTACTTTTGAAAGGAGCATTGCTGTTCATTGCTCTCCCTGTTGCAGTGTGTTCAGGATTTTTAAAAACAAGTATTTTATTGTTAGTCTCCTTGAAGTCTTGTGGCCTCGTTCCTACTGTGCGGTCTCCTGCGGGTAACATACCCAAGAAAGACACATTGGGAGCGTTGAGCTCTGCAGTGCAGCAGGCATCATCCCAGCCAGTTGGATGCCCAGGCTGGAAATCCTCGCTGTCCCTTTTCTCTGTCATTAGTGATGAAAGGTTGCCAGTACTGCCAGCTGAGGCTTTATTGAAATCTGCAGGTGAATTGTCACATAAAAACGATGTGTTGTTTATTTTAAGTGGTTGATGCAAAGCCTTGAATAGTTGGTTTTGTGCTGCTGAATTTTGTATGAGTTTCTTGGGTGGCATTTAGTTATAACAAATGAGGTGATGTTCAGAAAGTGCAACAAGTTTGCAGATGTTTCCAGATAGGTGCTTGTATTGCAGCAAGATCAAAGCTGAATTAGTAATTTAGAAGTCAAAGGTATTATAGAGGAAATAGGTGATGATTCCTAAGTGAAAACTACGAACTGGGGAAGGTCAGAGGGACGCTGTACAGCTCCACATGCTGTTGGTCTAATCCTACCAGCAGCAGCAACTGCATCATGCAGCAAGACCTCAAGGCAGAGTGTAGCCAGGCGCGCTGTGGTGCATCCCTGGCGTGGCAGGCCTTGCGGAGCCTCAGCTGGGTGCTGGTGGCTGTTTGGTGGTCACGGGCTTTCCTGCGTGTTCCAGACTGCAGATGTTGCCTGATTGTGCCTCCTTGCTGTTAGACTGAGGAGGGTCAGCAGACCAGTCAGTCCTGAAGCACATCCAGTGCTTCGCCTTCCCCTTTTCCAGAGTCATCCATCCTGAATCTAGGAGGCATGCCCAAGCTGTGTCAAGTAAGTTGAGCCTCCTTTGCCATCTAACTGAAGTTGGGCTCGGTGAGAAATCTGTTTAAATGAGTGATTGTGCATGGAGGGAGCTCAAGGCATGGGTGTGGAGGTGGCCCATGGCTGTTGGTAGTCCTGGCTTGATGCTGACACTCCAGTTGCAACAGAAGGTCCATGGGACACCTCTGTTTGGCGACTGGCTTGGAATGGGATGGGGGAAGATCATGGAGTGAGAATTGACTCAGTTTTTCCAGTTCTGTGTCCCTAACACAAGTTATGATTTGCTAATGTCATTGTAAAATGTTTTCATTTTCTTAAAATGTATTTATTTTTTTCTGTTTATTTCCAAATGCTCTTACAAAATGGTATTTTGTTGCTCACAAAAAGTTTACTTTCTGTTCATTGTCTCCCAGGTAAACGCAAAGCGCTGAAGTTAAATTTTGCAAATCCACCTTTCAAGTCCACAGCAAGATTTACTCTAAACACTTCTGGAGTTCCTTTCCAAAATCCACACATGTGAGTATAAAGTCAAAGGCATAAGTAGTGGAACAGGTTTGAAATTATTTAGCCAACAAACAGTGTTATTTTAAATGCAGTTTGAAAACTTGAGTTATTTCTAGGTTGTTCAAATCAGTCAGTTCGAATCAGTGTAGAAGGAGCTTGTGGGTTTTTTGCCTTTTTTTTTTTCAGAATTAAAAAAGGTTAAATTTGGGATCTTTCTGTTTTACACTGGAGCTACTGTCTTCCAGAATTAATTAGCTTCAGATAAATTGTAGCCGATAATGCAAGACCAGTTCACTGTCATTTTCCTGTCTGTTTATACACTGCTTATTACTTCTCATTAGAGAGAAATTTGTGTTATTTGTGAAAGACATAACTGTGCTATATTCTTTAGCACTAAAATGAACAAAAATCTGAGGAACGTCATTCCACTAACATAGAGATTCAATGTTACACAGTGATTAGCCCTCACTGAATTTTCTTGACCACTAGCTTCAGTATATCCCTATCTAAAGTTTGAAAGCAAGTGTGGCAGAGGTGTTCCTGACACCAGTAAATAATAGTAATACATTGTCACAGAAAGATTTAGCTTTGTATCCTCAGATCCACCAATCTAGATTGATGGGTGATGCACCCACAGCCTGTTCGTGTAGCAGAATTCAGCTAGTGTGCAAAGATGTCCCATAGTTTTCCTCTTCAAGTTCCCTACCAGGTCTTGAGAGTTGTCAGTGGCAAGTGTCAGAAACTGCACTTGAAACTTTTCTTGCTGCCTGGACTCTTCAGGGTGACCTTGGTTATAGTGTGCTTCTGCTTTGCTGTGCATGTTGCTGCCTCTTTCCTTCAGCTTGATGCCTTCTGCTTCCTGAGGATATATTCCCTGTGGTCTGTTCCTATTTCTGGTAGCTTCTTTTATGCTGGAGGTTTTTAAGCAAGCTTTTACTGAGTTAGAAGCATGTTTCTGATGAGCTATCACTGGTATTTACAACATGAAAAAAAATAGAGCACTTGAGAAGATTCCTTTTACCACACAAGTGACCTTTCCAGGAAGTCCTCCTCTCTTTTCCACTCGTTTCTTAAAAAATAGAGTATTCTTTCTGGTTGTAGAACTAGCATTTATATATGTGCTTTTTGTATGCCTTCCTCCACATCATCAAACCCTTGTTAACAGTTTTCTGTAGAACCCCATCTTGGACCCTTTCCTCTCTCAAAACTCCCCATGTATATTAAATAAGGGACTTTGTCTCAGCTGTTGAGTTTATACTATAAGCCATCTATAGAGCTTTGACTTCCCTGTGTTTATCTCCATGGATCTCTGTCTTGAATTCAATTGAAGTCACAGTGGTTCCAGTCTAGCATGGAAGAGCTTTCACAGTTAATTGGTTACGTCTTAAGTATCATGTTTGTGCAAGAGACTCAACATTGTCCATTGAGAAGGCACTACTCAGTCTTCATGGGAGCTGCAGTCATTGGCAGGGCTGGGATCCTGGGCTGGTTAACAGTGTAACTAGTTCTAAGGATATGGAAATGTTTTGGGTTGGATATGATAAAGTGCCAAAAATGATGGTGATGAATCTGCACTAAAGCTTTCTTGGGAGGCTACAAGCTGTAGTAGTGGTTTCCATTTGAAAGAGATGAATGATGTTGGTTGGATTGCTTTCTCTGTGCCGAAACTGAATAAGCTTGGATACAGCTCATTGATCCTCTCAGCCTTTATGTGGTGTATAGTGGATGTCATTCTCAAAGGCAACATTCACATCTTCCGATTGCATGCTTCTCCCAGTGACACGAGTGTTTCTCTTGCAGTTGGTGCATTGCGGTGATGTATCTGTGTCTCCTGTCTGCATCTGCAGAGATAATGGAATGGTTTTCCTTCGTTGTCTAGAAAGGTTTTTAGACTTCAGTTTTGAATTGGATATTCTATCCCAGCTGGCCCAGCTGCATTCTCCATTCAAGATGTGTTTCTGTTCACTGAGTTATTTCTCTCCCAGCCTGATGAAACTCAGTGGCCTTGGGCTTGCTGGTGCCAAGTCCTCAGATGAATGCTGGCTTGATGCTGCTGTGGATTTCCCTGTGTAGACCCTGTTGGTCTGGATAGGTGGATCTGAAGATACAGAGAGGTCAATTTCTTGCATGAAATTTGAGTTTCTCTGACTTGGATCCACCAATCTGGAGGCTGTCCTGTGGCTCCTGTCTCAAGGAGGGCTGAGGTTTCTGCCTCTGCATTTTTTTTTCTGAGCTCTGGCAGTGAACTGTGGTGAGCAAGAGGAGGCAGCCAGCAGTGATGCGCAGATGCCCTGAGATGTAAATTGCTATTAGCTATTACCTATTGCTGTATTATTGCTAATTATTATTATTGTCTATTAGCTGTATTTTGCTTGATTAACAGGTTTTGAACAGGGAACTGATCAGGATGGATTGGTGGATATCCAGGTAGGAGTGTGGCTTCCTACTATGCAGGCAGAGAGCAAAGTAGGCAGGTGGGGTTCTTCATACCCATGTGGTGTGTTAGGGGGAAGGAAACCTTGTAAGCTGCATCTCCCAAGCAAAGAAACCACTTCTGCCGAGGGAATGCATGTTGTACCAGGGTATAGATTGCAGCTGGGCTCCTCATTAGTGCCCAGGGCTTTGTACCCTAGTGAAATGTGTATGGCCATTGCTTACCCCATAAATGTATAAATTCAACCTTCTTTTTAGGGCTTGTTTCTCGATTTGAAAGGTCTCTGGAGTGTTGGGGAAAAAAAAAAGGGAGGGTGAGGGGGGTGGCGGGGAAGTGTGGAGGAAATAATTTTGGGAATCACACTAACCAGGGGTAGAAGTTCCTCTAAGCGGGGTGATGTGGTGTGCACACGCTGGCTTGAAGGGAGCTGAAGCTTGGTGCTTGACTGGGTTTCCACGGGAAGGTTTCCATGGGAAGGTTTCCTTGGTGAGCTGTGCATGATCTCAGCTTCTTCTCACTTGTTGGCACATTATCTGGAGGAACAGTTTCAGAGGCCATGAAATCCCAAGTGTAAGATGTGATGTTGTTAATCACTGACTGGTGCATCCCGTGTCTTTACATGCCAAGGCGCAGAGCACCCATGACAACCCAGTGAGTGCCCACCTGCTGGCAGGATGCTCCTAGAGCTTCATCGCCCTCAGGAGTAGGGGCTTTTTGTTATTGTACAGTTTGTGCCCTGGAATACTGTTTCCAGGAAGAGAGATCCTAGATGACATAATCTGAAAGGAGAAACCTGGGACATGGGTTCCCAAATTTTTTTTGGTGCCACCTTTTTGTTTCTTTCCCATCTGCAGCATTTTTAGGCCATGTCTTGCAGTTTGGTTCTCAGGTTGGGGCTGCACGCACTGCCCCAGGACACACAGTAAGGCAGTGTGCTGTCATGGGCCTGGAGAGAGCTAAGGAGCTGGGTGCCAGGCCTGGACTTGGAGCAGCACCAAGGAAGACCAGACTGCATGGGGGAAGGTGGGAAGGCTGTATGTATGTAGAGTGGGTGCAGCTAGTGGGAGGTTGGGACCTCTGAGCTTTGCTTTGGTTGGTGTATCTGTGATGGCCTTGGAGCTGAGAGATGCTGAGGACTTTTCCCTCTCCATCCTTGCACATCCCATGGCACCTCAAGCCCCTACCCAGGACACCTCCTGTCTTCTTCCTTCCCACTATGTCCACTACCAGATATGCTGGGGTGTCTTGAAGAACATCTTTGTCACAGATGACCAGGAAACCAAGTGAGGATGCGGCCAACAGAGCACAGGCTACAGCTGCTCAGATTGGAGTCAGTGGCAAAATTGCCCACATCTCAAGTGGTGCTGGAGTTTTTCCCTAAATGTTTCCTGAATTAGTACTTGTGTTGAAATCATGAGGCTTTGAAGTGACCTCTAAATAGGAGACTGACTCAGGGTGGCTTTGGATGAGGTTAGAAATTGGAGGTACGTTTCTAGTTCACGGAAGTGGGGGCTGTGGCTCCCTGAAATCTCCCTTCCTGGTGATGCCAAGGTCTGTGGTGCCTTGTTGCAGCTGAAAGGCCCTGTGAATGGCTTTTCTGCACAGGTACGGCGGGGCAGGTGGGCAGAGCCTTAGGATAAAGTGTTCACAGCAGGACCAAGGCAAGAGGGTTTGGAAGGAAGATGAACTCTGGTTCTGTGTTGGATGGAGCATGAAGCTATAGAGAATGTGCATGCTGTGTAGTCCAGCTGTGACTGCTAGTACCAAATTTACTTCCTAAGTACAGAGAGCGGTGTTTTTTTTCTTGTTGTGGTATGCTGCCCAGCCTGTCTGTAGAGTATCTAGCACAGTGATGTATGTAATTTTGCCCGAGCTATATGCAGTAAAGGAAGAATAGCGCCTAAATTGCAGAGCTTCATTTGAAAATAAAGCCTTTTAGAATTATTAATGTAAAAATAAAACCTGTATTTTGCACATTACTTTTACCACGGTTATGCTTGGTCAGCATGATTCTTCAGTTAAACCATCTTTGGAGGGTAAAATTCTTACTTGAAGGGTTGTAAATACTTTACTGACAGCTGAAGCCCCAGGCCAAGGAAGTGTATGCAGTGGGTTGCTTCTGGCTGCAGTCAGGAGGGCTGTGTGTGATTGCTGTGCTGTGCAGGCTGAGTAGCTGCCACTTGAGACCCCAGTTCTCCTTAGTTCAGACTATGTTTCTGACTTACATCAGACTAACGATCACTGGCCCAAAGCAGACTGAGGCCAGAGGGCACAAGCTGTCAGGGTGAGCACTTCAACTTCCAACCCCGTTTCCCAATTGCTACTTTCAGCAGACTGAAAAGCATGTCACATTTTACCTCATCTGCTCTATGTCCAAACAGGATTTAGGTCACAAGCAAAATGAGCTTAAATAATTATCTAGATGTAAGTTCTGTGGAGCTACTTGTGACCGGGGGCCTTTGCTGAAAGCAGTTGCACGAGGCAGTGCGATGTGGCTGTAAAGCTGTGTGCAGGTGGTTTGCTGGCAGCTGGCCCTCGCTGGTGGCTATTGAACCAAGTTGTTCAGTTGGCTGTAGGCGAATTTACCAGCTTTCTGGAAAGTGTTGCACTCTTCTGGTGTACTCAATCTGGATTTCAGACTACAGATTTTAGACCCACATGCTAGTAAGTGAGCATCTGAAAAATAATTTGTTTGGCATCTGGTTTTGCTTGTTGAGCATCCTGTCTGCTGGCTGGGAAGTTTGCTGACTTTCAGAGGTGTTAGCTCTTCAGAATTTCAACACAGACCATTGCAATCTCATCTGGAAAGGTGACAAGATGAAACAATCTCTTCTAATGCTCACAAGCCCAGCTTCTGAACCATCTGTTGACCTGTTGGACTCAATAGCCTGACTTGGCTGTGGTATCACATGTGGGTGTCTTTATGGGTACATCGTGACTTAAGCTTCCAGAGGTGCCCTGTGGACCTTCTTCCCCTTGTGACTCCTGGGCAAGTCACATGTCCTTTCCAGATCGATGCCCCAGGAGGATGTTGGCAGATGTTTGATTTAGACTTCCAGCGTTGGACTCTTCAAAAGCAAATTGAGGTCCAGTTGCATTTCAGACTCTGCTGCTTCCTTTATTTCCATATAGTTTAAGGACTGTCATTGTTCCTGGCAAGAATTTTTCTGGCTGTCCCAAAGTCTCTCTCAAGTGTCTCCTTCTCGTTTAATCTTCTCTTACACTTTCCAAACCTTTCTGGCATGCGGTTTCAGGCTCTGTAGGTGTGTAGTCTACAACTGGCTGAGTTCCTTAGGAAATGAGCTATGAGAATTTCTACCATTTGTCTGGAAAATATTAAAAACCAAAGTGGAATATCCTATATTGCCATGTTCCAAATTTCTTGTGTGAAATTTCCTGGAAATAGTTATTTGTTCTGCATCTCTAACAGTTATTTCATGTCTTTATGATTACTAATTTCTGATGCCTTTCTGCTGCATGATACCTTCCTATTGCAGGGTAGGACTCCTTAGACACAGGTTTCAATATAAAAGATACAAGTTTAGAATTTGATTTTTCTTTTTGTTTATTTTTTTTCCTATGACTGTTTTGCAATGTTTCCTGGAAGTTGTAGTATCTGAATATAATCACTGGGAAACTAGTGTGTATTTTCAAGTAAGCACAAGTAAGATGGAAACCTTCAAGGACTCAGCAAATTGTTTCAGGTGTTAGTCTGAGTCCACAAAAAAACAAACAGGTTTTCTCTTTTAATACAGACCTCACTGTAGTTTGAGTGCTAAAACACTGTAGTTTGATGTGCTTTTACACATCATCTTTTTCTCAGGAGTTTTTTGACAAACTGATTAATTTTGTTTGTAAGAAACAGGAGTGTTAAATATAAAGTTTACAAATTTGTTTGGCCTAGATGAGAAAGAGGTGATAACGTTTTGTAAAACATCTGTGTTTGGTATCTTAGACTTCGAGTAGATCACCTCTTCAGGAAAGGTGCAGCCAAAGTTAGTGTGAGGTTTTGAATGAGCATACATACTACCTTAAGGTCTCTTTTTTTTTTTTTTTTTTAACCTTCTAGGTTTTGTTATTTCTCTAATGTGCTAATCCTGCAGAGGAGATTTTTGGTGTTTACTGTTTGTTAAAATAAATTTCTTTAGCAGCTTCCATATCCCTTAGTCATCAGTGCCCTGGTAGGACCGTTTTCTTCTTTCTGCAAGGGTTTTGTATCTCAGCCCTCTGCTTTTGACTTTGGGCCTTTGATGTCTGGCACCAAAATTTGGAGCTTGTATATCTCCATTATGCTAATTCACATTGATTTTCAAAGTTGCTGAGCATCTGTAGCTTCCTGACATACTTTTGGGACCTGGGCTCCTCAGAACATCTGGAAACCTAATCACCTACATTTAGGTAGTCAAATCAAAATAACCTTATCTGGCTCCTGTTATCATAACATCTGAGTGCTTCACACACGTTCACTGATCTGGCTTTGCAAACCTAAATTGTTGCACAAAATTCTGTGTTCCCCATTTTGTAGACAGGAAGCTGAAGCCTGATGTGATTTGGAAGAGGTAAAGGCAACAAGAAGCTTGTGCCGGGTTAGGGAGTTCAGCAAGGCTCAGCTGATAACATGTGATTCAGAGTGTAACTACATATTACCTGTCTCACTACCAGCATGGTTACAAGCTGCTGTCCTGGCTCTTGTGTGCAGATAGCGGTAGCCAGAGCTGCTCATTTGAGAGCAGGATTTCAACTTTGCAGCTTTGCTCTCTGCATGCCATGCATTGTAAAACTGATGCCATTTCTGGTGTCCGTGTGAACACCCATCTCTTCTGTGGTGTGGAAGAGTGATTGAGAAGTTAGGAGGCTGTAAGAAGATGGTGACAGTGGCACCAAGACATGGCCACTGCTGCCCACATGTGCCCAGCACAGATACCTGACATGCTGCCTCCTTCAGCCTGTTTTCATCTGCAGCGTGGATGAGGGACGGTGGGAAGAGGAACAGAGCCTGAGCTGCCATCCTCTGCTGCCTGTGAAGGTGTTGTTGATATCCTCTGCAGTTTTCCTGCTCCAGGGACACCTAGGTGGTTTTAAAGAGATTCTGTGAAGATCAGCAATTTTAATTTGATTATCATATATTTTTTTCTGAGTTGAATGGTATTTCGTACATCTGCTGTGCGGAAGAAGGTAAAGTGATGTGATTTGATGGAAGTTGGAAAGTTGTCAGGTAGAAAGCAGTGAGTTGGAAATGCTCCTATTCAAACAGAACTCAACTTTATTCGCCATCAAAACTGCTTTTAGTGTGATTGTATGTTGCTCTATGTAGAGGCTGTACAGAAGAACAAAGCTGAGTGATGTCTCCCATGGATATAAATATCCAGTAGACTTTCTTTATAGTGCCTGCCTTTCAATGAGATGTACTGCCTACCCTTTATTTAGTAACACAGCTCCCTGGGTGACCTGTGACTGGCCAGATCCCTTCCTGACATTCCTTAGGAATTGTCATCCTCTGCTCCATCTGCTCATGGCAAAAGCCAGGTGCTTGCAACATGCTCAGGACCGAACTCCAGCTCAGAGGTATCCATTACTCTCTGGAGCCCAGATATGCTAGGATATGACCATGTTTCTTGTTTAGTCATCTTGGTTTATAAACCTGAGTATATGGTGAACACTCTAGTAGTTAGTTGGTGTGGTCAAATGAGGAAGACGTTTTGAGAAATGTCTGTTGTCCTGACCATTGGAGAGTTAGAAATTTTCCCCCTAGTATTTATGTCCATGGAAGTACAGTATCTTTACTACATTTGACATGAGGGACAATGCCGCTTTTACTCAAAAGCAGTTCAAGGTTTCAGAAGTACTGAGTGTTTGGTGTGGTTTAAGGATTTTGGTTTTATTTACTTCTGTTTGTATCCCAGTCATTCAAAGAATGTGCTACGTCTGGCTGGGGGAGCAGCTGTAGCATTGGTGTCAGTAGACCTCTGGGACTCTCTTCACACATCAGGAGGAACGCATCTGGTCCTGCCATGCCTAAATAATTCACAAGAAGATGTAACAACTACAGTGCTTATTTTAGCAAAATGAAAGTAGGACAAATAGTTTCAGAGCTGGTATTGGCTCTTCTGTTCCCTTCTTACTACTGTGACAGTAGAAGCATTTTTTCTTTTTCCTTTCTTTATTTCTAGGTTCTGCACTCCCTAGAAGCAGTGCATGTGTTTATATGCAAACAGCTTGTAAAAGCTTAGTGTGTGGAGACTTAAAGCATTCAGCATCCCTATGCACCCTAATCTTATCTGTAAGGTTAGACAGAACATGGGAGATTCTGGTTAAAAATCTCCTATGGCACCTGTGTGTTGCGTGGCCCCAGGGTGTACCTGGGATCTGTTGAGATGTGCACCTTGTTGCCATACTGTGAAAGTCAGAGGGGGAATTAAGCATCTCCATATCTGAATTCACCAGTTTGTAAGGCATGCTCTGAAAACATTTAAGATGGTACCAATTTCAGTTAAAATTTAGCCAGTGATCAGGAAATGCTGTTACTTGTCTCTATATAACAGCTCAGAGGCTGGAGTACCTTCTTGTTGGAGTACCTATTTATCTTTTAGTTTTTCTTCTTGACCCATGAATCAGGTTTTTTAGTTGTGGATCAATCCAAGTTGAACAGGGGCAAGAGGTGTCCCATTCTGTGTGTCTCACAGATGGATCTCTTGGAATGTGGACCAAGTCCCGAGGCTGAAGAGAGCCTAGATCCCCATGTTCTTGGACAGATATAGTAACTGTGAGCTAATATGAGAAATGTGCTGCTGTTTGGAGAGAAAATGTGATAGAGCAGTCTGGGCTCCTATGCACAGTTGATACCTTGATGCAGAGGAAATAATTTCAAATGATGTATTGTAACTCCATATGTGCAATCCATTGAGGCTTTGACACAAGCTCAGGTGAGAGAAAACCTCAGATGCACCCTGCTTTGCACTGTTTTCCTATGGATTGGCTCACACACCCCAGCATTCAGCCTGATAATTCCTCTGAATCCCAGCTCTGCAGGTCTGTGTCTCCTACCTCGGTGTACAGAAGCACGCAGGTGTCCATCTCAGTGCTGTGATTCTGTTCCTGAAGTACACTGCTACTCATCCATTGTTGCACTGCTGCACATCAGTGTCTAGTTACCTTTCTTTAACACATGTAAAATGTGTGCATACATATATGTATCTCCCCCCATTTTGTGTTGACCCTTTTATGGATAAATGCTTTACTCCAGTAATCATTTACAAGTAGCAAAATTGGTCATTGCTTACACACTGATACGAATTTAATGCCTGTGTATGAGTAGTCTCTGGTGTGTCTAGACTAAGTGATTGTCATTGTTGGATTCAATACAAGATTATCAATCACAGGCATTTTTTGCTGGTTTGTGTGACAGAGACCAATGTCAGACAGGATTTTATACACAAATTGTCAGTACTTATATTTGTGATTTAAGTTGGACTTGAAACCTATGTTTCCAGATGTGGACCTTGCAAAGCACATCCCTGCAAGAAATCCCAAATAAACAGCTAATGTTGCAAGCTGTAGAAATAAATTTTGTTTGTTGCCATTCTACGTACTCAGGATCACACAACATTTCAGCAGAGCAAGATCTATGTACCTCATTTCTTTGGACATTACTCACCACTTTGTAGTAAACTACCTTGCAATTTTCCCTGGCTGAGAAGTGAGCTAAGTCCTCTGATCCATGGGTTCAAACTGAAGGAATCAGTCATCCCTTTTGTCTTACCTAAACATTAAGAAATGGAGAATGAAGAGAGGAGAGTCTGCAGATTTAGAGACTGCTTCGACCTCGCAAATCATCATCAACAACATCTATTTTCATCATCTGAAAATATATGAGTAACTTTCAGTACATACCATGGAGGACATCTAGAATGAATGAAGAGGATGCTCCCAAGGAAATCAGCTGCACAGAACTCATGTAGAGGCCTTTGCTGGAATTGAGTGGATGGGGTGGAGGGGGCTGTTGGCCTGCAGGGCTGAACTGGTTTTGCCATCCCTCTTGTTTGAGGAGCTGACTTCTGAAGAGGACTAACGGAGCTCGTTACATACCATCTCAGTGAAAGCTACAGACATCTTTTTTGAGATTCAGATGGATGTTCTTGCCTCTGAATGGGAGGGCTTTTCAGTTTTGGGAAACTTCTGAAAGCCTTCCTACCATGGACTATGGTGACCCTAAACTATGGGCTCTTCTAGAGCCGGTCTTAATTCTCTCCTTTGTGGAATATGTTTGGAGTATGTCTGGATGGCAGTTGCTCCTTTGTACCCAATGTAACTGATGACTTTGCAGACACAAGTGTACATCAGCTGAAAGTGATTGTTTTAAACACAACTTGCTCAAGGTGGTTGACCTCTCTGAGGAGTGCTGGGGGGTGGGGATGTTCTCTTTAATCCAGTTGGGTTTACTTTGTCTTTCTGATGTTCTAGGTGGATTTTACATACCAGTGAGAGATGGAGAGGGTGATTCTGTGGGGCCATTGGCCAAACTCAAGGCGAGCATCCTTAGAAAGCTTACAGAAATTAGCCTTTTAGTTCCTGAGAGTCAGTGGAGAAAACTGAGCCCTGCACATCCATTTCTGAGGACAGAATTTAAAATGCCACGTTACTATTAGATTGTGGAGCGCAGGGACCTCTGACAGACATTTGCTCTCACTGGCCTGTAGGAGTCTTATCTCTTAAATGAGGGGCACTTTGAAAATGCAGATCACATATGCTCCATTTAGACTTACCAAGAACTCTTTTGGTCACTGAACTTGTCAGATGCATCTTACTGAAAAAGAAATCTTTGTCTTGCAGTTAGGTGATTCTTTGCCTCCTGTCTGTCCTTGTCTGCCACAGAAGAAAAAATACTGCCAGGTACATTTTTCCAGAGTTGCACTGAATTTCAGGTTAAGGTGTGCTTTTCTGCCCAAATTTTTCTATCCCAAATAGAAAATAAATCCTGAAGCAGAAATTGTAGAGCTTTTAGCTTTCCTGGACTAGGGTTTGAATTTTATAATGTGTGGAAGTTTAAATCAGTAAAACTGCTTGCTTAGAGTATTTAAAACAAAAAATTTTCACGTGGTTGAATTAACAAAGTGCTCATTATCTAGCGCTGTCGACTGTTTCCAACAAGGAGCTGGACAAAATCATAAGTACAATTTGCTGACCATTTGTAGATAGCTGCATTGGTCATTTGTATGAGTACTTGAATGCTTGTTCTCCTCCACAAAGTGCTCGTCAGGAGCCCATCTTCTCTAACCATACTGAGATACTGGGTCCTTGTGCCAGCCAGTGAGATACTAGCAACTGGAGAGGCTTGGAGATACAGAAATCTGTTTTAGTTTTTAGGCAATGTCATAATACAGAGTGGTAATTAACCTTCGGTTTATTGTCAGCTACGCTCCCCTTAAAAAGAAAGGATGGCGTTGTTCAAGGCATGCTAATTTGTTCATTAAGCGATGTGATAAGATGAAAGACAAGCCCATCTGGGAATGACCACCTAGCTGGGTGGATTCGGCATGGAATATAGATTTTTAAAAACATTATTTATTTTTTTTTAGTAAGTTCTGCTTTAGAGACCACAAGAAAAACAATGGAGCAATGGCCCATGGCCTTAGTGACACACCGTTGCCTCAGTATGTAGATACCTGGTTAGTAAATTAAATGCAATGATTCATGTTTTTGATTATAGTAATATTACATTTGGAAATAGAAATTGACATTGTTGTAAGAAAACATGTTACTTACAATTTAATGTGTTAAAATACTGTTTGAATCATCAGATACCTACACTGTCTCATTGTTACCAATGAGATGAGATTATTTAGGGGAAAACTAGAAGAAAAATATATAGCTAACTAATTTTGTATGCTAACCACTCCGTAGGTAGCATGACTAGTTGAGTATTGTGTTATATGTTGTTATGTCATGTGATAACAGCACGATGTTTTCCTGTCATTTTCACAACTTTTCCTGGCTGAAGTGATATACAAGCAACACTGGGTAGTAATCACATTGTCCCGTTCAGTTTCAAAAGGAGAGAAGCGGACCTCATCCAGAAACTTTCCAGCAGGCTACAGTAAGCTTAACTGTCTGTTAGCCATTGTCAAATATTTTTCATACCTGCAAAAATAGCATCTATTAAAGTAATGGGAATTGTCTAAGAAATAGTGTCATTCCATGAATAATATTTGTGTAATGCTAATTAATGATATTGTATCTCAGTATCGTTTTACAAACTACTTAAGAAATATATTCAGATTCCTTTGATTCTTACTGATGTGCTCGTGTCTCTGTTTCCTGTTCTTTCATGGATAGCTGAGCA
The DNA here is from genome assembly GCF_011077185.1 of Oxyura jamaicensis. Lineage (NCBI taxonomy): Eukaryota > Metazoa > Chordata > Aves > Anseriformes > Anatidae > Oxyura > Oxyura jamaicensis. The sequence goes on from NC_048910.1 coordinate 799,034, forward strand.
TGGCTCAGGAAATGTAATGTTTCAGAAAAAGAGTCAGCATTCTCAGAAGGATTGTTTAAATTAATTAGCTCAGTTTTTCAGTGTTATTCTAAAATTCTTGAATCCAGTGTAAGCTTTGAATACCCAGCTGCATTGCATTCAGCAAATGTGCGGCAGTCTGGCTCATGTCCAAGTCAGAATGAGTTTGAGATTAATGTACTCAGTTAAATTCAGTACAGGTTTCACCATGATGAATTGAGAGGTTTCCTCTGTGTCAAGGTTAAGGTTAATCAAAACCTGTTGTAACTCAGTAGTTTACCAAGGGAGTTTAATGCAAAATACTGACTTTTAAAAAGTCTCAACCAAACCCAATTTAAGTTAGTGAGAATCCTAGCAGGCTTTAAAGTGTGCTGGACTCAAGGACTGTGAAAAAGGCTGTGGACTCTTCCATGCTTTTGTTATCTCTTTTTTTTTTTTAAAAAAGTTCTTTTTTTTTTTTTTTAAGAGCAGAGAACTTTAGGGGCAACTTGGAACAATAGGGGCAATAGGAACAGAGCAACATTAGGGGCAACTTGTTCATGTTGAAAGTGAGCAAATGTGCTTTTGGTTTTAAACTGAGTAGGTATGAGATGCAGAACTAAATCATTTCCTTCGTTTGATGAGTTTTCTGCATCTCTTCTTTATGCGTAAGAATCTGTTCTTAAATGTAACTGATGAACTCAGCTTCAGGACAGTTTACATGGATCAGGCCAGAACCAGTATAGTTCCGCCCCACTTGAAAGGACCTCCATTGCCTGTCAGCTTTTCTAAGCATTTCTTCTGGAGATTTCTGGATGATATTTAAAATAGGATTGCTATTTCGTAAGTATTAGCTAGCAGAGTCTGAAAACTGTTTTATGAATAACACAGACAGACAGAAGGTACACAATCTCTCTCGGCTATCTGAAAGACTTGGTAGAAATGTGTTAGCCAAAGTCATAAGCCTCATTTTCACTCTGAAGTTATGAACAATGCATTGTATTATTAAAACTCTGCAGTTTGCATGGAAACTTCTGCTGATCGACCATGTTGACCACAAAGCAATTGCTGAAATCTCATGTCAAGCAGCTTTTTACCAAACTTATGGAGAACTAGATTATATTCTCATTAGCCGTAGTGTAAATAGGAGTTTTAATGAGATGCTGCCTTCAAAAGATCTGGCCTTATGCAGACTTTTGAAACACAGTTGGACTGTCTAGATCTCTTTGACTCTGCAGATTTGTTTTATTCATATCAATTCTAATGTTGAATCCCTCAACTTTTCGAGCTTCTTTGCTCTGAAACCTGCAGAACTCTAACTAAATAAAACAAAGAACTAGTAAAGGAGATGGTTACCCATAGCATCTCCCTGGCCTTGCTTCATGTCTGATAATTTTCAGTTTTGCCTAAAAAAAATCAACCAACTTTTCTCTGCTTCTCCCCAAAGTCCTTCTTTTTAATGACAAAGAAATGCTTGTTTTAAAAAAATTTGGCATCCCTGCAATGATGTGCTAATAGCAGGGCTTGGGGAACTAACAGCCTGTCCAAGAGCTTCCAAATATTTTCATGGTTCTTCCCAGGAGGTTTCTTGGGCCTCTCACTGGGGCAGATCTTCCCACCTGGATCCAGCTCACCAAGCTTGCAATGAACAAACCCATGTCCTGAGTGTGTGTGATACTATCCTTGGCCCAGCTGTGGTGCCAGGCGCCAGCAGTCTGCGTGCTTCCTGCCAAGCTGGACCCACAAACAGTTTTATTTCTGACAAAGGGCAACTGTTGGGAAGAATTGTTGTCTTGCTTGGTGTTCCTAATCCCTGGAATAACTGCTGTGACAAGCATAGTAACCATCTGCAGTAAGACCAATACTTTGGTGCCTTTCAAGTGCAGTAATCACAACAACCTCCAGAGCCTAGGATAACCCTTTATTATTATTATTATTTTTTCTTTTAAAACTTTTCAGAGGCAAGACAAAGAATTAGAAGCTCAAGTCCTGGACAAGTCAACAGCACCTCTAGTCCCCTAGGTGCACTTGAAAATCCTACCTGTAACTCTTTGAGGATTATGTGAATCTAGTCATCTTGTCAAGATTTTTAACGTATGGTTTAAAAAATAAAGCTGCATAAGTCCATTTTAGGCATTCTGATCATTTGGAGTATTTATGTCCAGTTTTGCCCAACATTCCTAGCCTTAGAAAGATTCAGATTGCACAGTTTAAAAAATGAAATGCTAGAAGGAGACCTGTGTCTGCCCAGTGCTGTGCAAACTAATGGGTGCTAAACGCAGTGACTGAAACTGCAACCTGATCTGTTGCAGAAACAGGAACTGGCCATTAATTACTTCTCACCTTCACTAGACACTATTCTATATGGTTACTTCTCTGATACTTAAAGCAAGCTCAGGATTTAGGCAGGTGCTTTTTGTTACTTTGGGAGCTTGTCTGCCATGTGGATTTATCTACGTATCTACAGTAGTGCAAATCCAGCGACAGATGTACTGCATTGGGGACTTATTTATTCTTTATTCTGTTTTACATCAGACAATTCCTCTTCTAGCTCAGTGCAGAGTCTGTGTACTAGATTTGCATTTTTGAGCTGTTTTCCTGGCATGGGAAAAAAAAAAAAAAAAAAAGTATGTGTATATATATATGAACTATTTTGGGGGGGATTTACACTGAAAATTTCCTGATAAAAATAACCATCATCTTCTAATGCTAAAAGTAATAATTACATTTCAGTTATTGACTCTTAAGTTAGGCCATGCTGCTTAAAGGAAAACTGCAGTGTTTACATCTGACAAATCACCTAAATGAGCAAAATCTATATTAAAATGTCTGATGTCTGTCAAGCTTGTCATTTGGTTATTTGATCATTTCCCTGGGTATTTGGAGGGGGGAAAAAAAGTCAGGAAGTCTGATTGCGATACAAAGCAGATGGCGTCATAAATATATAATGGAAATTAAGCCAAGCTAAAATGTGTGAGATTTTTTGAGTGGACTGTGCTAATACATCTCATTTTAAACCCCTGGGTTCCTGGGAGCTACCTTGCTTTGCACCAGAATACAGCTGCAGAGGGCACTCAATGAAACTTGAGGGGAGGGCAGTATTTCCTAGCTCCTGTCTTCTTCCCTGCTGCCTGAAACAACCATCCCACAGCTGTGGGAACAATGGCATAGATCTGCTTTCACACTACAGCTGGGGATAAACAGGCTTCTTGTGTAACAAGAATATAATGAATTCAGATTTGATTTCCTTCTGATATAAAGTAAGAAAAGCCAAGTTTTCTGGGCAGTAAAACAGACAAAGGGAAGACTGGAGACAGGTTTATTTGCATTCTTTGAATAAACCATGTCAACATTTAGAGTTTTTTAACTTTATGAAAACTTAAATAGGAAATACTGTTTCAAAATGGTCTTGAAAGGGTTTACTCAGAAAATTCAATTTCACATTTCACCCTCCTGGAAGCACCTCTTTGCCTTTCTTTTTCCCTGCAATTTAGAGCAGGATTTAGCTCTTGTTGAATGGTCTTGCTTCTTCCTGCCCTCCAGTTGGCAGGAGGTAGGTGGGAAATGCCATGCTCGTTTGCTGGTCCCTCCTCAGCATGTTGCTCATCACCTACATTCTTCCGTCAAAACCAGAACTATTTTTATGGTACTGACAATGTGGTATGGTTGAGCAGTTAGATGGTGGCTGATTCATGCAGCTTCCAGTGTAAGCTGCCTGCAAGACAGCTGGCAAGTCTGGAGGTCATGTTTTTTTCCTTTTCCTTTTTTTTCTTTTTCTTCTTTTCCTTTCCTTTATTTTCCCCCCCCCCCCCCCCCCTTTTTTTTTTTTTGGTTAGTTTACTGCCTGATTTTCATTCCTTGCTATTTAGTAAATAGATTTCATGGAGAACCCCACTAAATGCACTATTTTAATTTGAGGAATCAAATGCACAGAAATTCAAATAATGTAAATAGCACTAATGAAGGGGTGCCACCTCTATGGGCTGTTGTGTTCGTCACATCTGTGCTGTGCTGTAGCACTATCAGGAGGCTCCTCAGGTTTGTTCTTAAGGACAATGAAGCTGGAGGGACACTTTAGAGAACAGCAGATTGAAAATCTCAAGCTACGCACTTTAGAGATGGGTAATGAGCAGGGAGGGACTGCCTAAAATAGGTGAGAGGCGCTATTCAGTAACAATGTTCATTGAATGGGTCAAAGGTTCAGGAAGTGCAGCTGTTCAAAGCCAGGAAAGTGCTAAACCAAAGTATCCCATGGAAGCCAGAGTGCAGCAGATTAAGCCATTTGAACCTTAGTTGCTCCAGTAAATTGACCTTTGGACCTGACCTCATTGCCCTCACAAAACCCAGGTTCCAAATAACATGCAGTGGAGGTTGGGTCCACCATCACATCCAACTGCGTAGTGTTTGCAGCTGCCGATTGACAAATGCTCTGTTGTGTTTACCAGCTTGGAATCAGCTGTGGCGTGTTTATTCCTCTGACTGATAAACTTGATAAGCGTGATGTGTTTGATCAAGTACCTCATGTATGTTCTACTTGTATGATTGGACCCTGGACAAACGTGGTCACTTGATCAAATGCTCAGGTGAAGTGATCAGAGTCCAAGGGATGAGTTTGACAGAATCTCCCTCGTTCACAAGGCAGTCAAAAATACCTGCTAGCTTTAATGTGAGATTGGTGTGGCCGGCAGTGGGAACTGTCTTTAATACTGTTAATGCTACGTAGGAAGTTCAGGCTTTTGGCATACTTCATGACCAAAGATGTGTGATTCATCTAATTAATTAATAAAAAATGAAATTTTGCATGGCATTTTAGTGCAAAAAGTGTTGAAAATACTTGTGCATTTCCTACTAATTCAGTAATGCATTGCTGCATTTGAATTAATAATTGAAGGCATCTTAAAACAACTGTTGAACTCTCCTATCTTACAAATTTTGGGCATTGTTCTGTTTTTCTTACATGGACAAATTCTGGTGGCTTCAGTAGAAACAATTTTTGCCAGAGAACAGTAATCTAGGCATTTGGTAAAGATGCACTTGAACAGGCACTTTTTGTTTTTGTATGTCACAAACAATTTGTATTGTTTTTTATAAGTTTAAATTATTGGCTCTTTATTTGTTTTTGTTTGTTTGTTTTGTTTTTTAAAATAAATTAAATGACTGCCTAAAATGTTTTAAAAATGAATTGCAGTTTTCCATTAAGAGCAAGCTCTCTTTCTAAAGTCCCCTTGATACAAACATAAGATCTTGCCCATGTTGAATAGAAACCTGATTAAAAGTGAAGCAGTTGCTGCAGAGTTGGTGTAGAGCAACAAAAGCTTTGGGAAGATGGGGCTGGGGAGTGCTCTTCAGACTCTTGATTCTGCATGTTATCGGATCCTGCTTTAAGCTTAATGTATTTTGTGCAAAGCAGAAAGAACTGTGTTAATGACTGATTAGAATGACTCTAATATATGAGACACTGAATTTAATGCTACAGCTGGAGAAACTTAGCATTAATTGAAGCTGTGGGCAACAATATGTCATTTTTGATTTAAGATTTTTCCTCACCCCTACACCCCCCACCCCAACCAAAATCCCTCATGGAGTCAGAGTGTTGCTGTAGCTTTTGTGAACCCCTCTCTTCTAATGTTTAATCAAGTGCTGAAAAGAGAAATTTACAGACTATTTAAAATGTGGAAAAATTGCTTCCCAATATTTTTGACAGAGAGAGACTGAGAACACACAGCATTGAATCATCAGGAAAATTGAAGATTTCCCCTGAACAGCATTGGGATTTTACAGCAGAGGACTTGAAAGACCTTGGAGAAATTGGACGAGGCGCTTATGGTTCTGTCAACAAAATGGTCCACAAACCAAGTGGGCAAATTATGGCAGTTAAAGTAGGTGATGCCCATACTTACATTTGTACTTCAGTCCATTAGGGATAAAATGTGATGGAGAATTAATGTTCTTCCATCTAGCACCCATCTACTGCTCTTTTCTATTTATTTCCAATATAAAGGCTGCTTTTTGCTGAAAATGCATTGTATAATGGGCATGTTGTCAAGTGATTTGTGAAGCTCTCATAATTGCTTGTGCCCTTTTGAAGATGCCTATCAGGCACTTACTGTTTTGAGGGGATCACGTGTCTCTGGAGACTGATAATGAGGCATGGGTCTTTCACCTCTGGGTCACTGGTTCAGATACATACTAGGTTGGTAGTAGGCACAAGCTGATACCCAGCAGCTTTTTGGTGTCTATTGTGAAATAAGGTAGTGACTTCACTTTTTTTGTAAGCATGTGTCCATGATATAATAATTAACAGCCTCACCAAGAGGGGCTGAAATGGGAATCTTCTAGGGAGTGTTTTGCTCTTGCTGTTATGTGATGGAGTATATTTGCTTTGTTCTTACCATGCTGGATCTACTGTGGAGTTGGGAAGTGTACTGTTTTTCAGGACTATACATTTTCTACCTTATGCTACCCAAAAACTCACCATGAAAGCATTAACATTATGCAACTTCATTTCCTATCTGGGCAATATGGAGTAATCTTTGTCTTGCTGTAGCAGTGCTTCTCACTGGGCATTTTTGAGGAGCTGCTTGTTCGTTGAGCTGGGTTTGGTGGACAGCATCCATTTTCTCTCTTTCACGTCTTTTACTTTGCTTGCTGCTAGGTGGTAGCTCATGACATCAATCTTTTAACTCTGGTGATGATTTCAATTGTAAGTGCTCCCATGAAAGAGCAGAAGAGAGCTTTGAGCTACGCAGAAGTTGGTATCACTCTCTTTTTCATCTCTCTCTGTCATCTTTGGAATATGATTTGATCTGGAAACGTTCACTCCTGCTGGTCTCATGTGGCAGGTAGACATGCTGCAGTGCCAGCTCTAGCTACTACGATAATAACTCACACTTGTCTGAAGTGTGCAGGGTACTGGAGTAACCTTTGATATTCTCCAGTAAATGTTGACTTCCTCATAGTGGTGGGATCATTGGCCAGGTCTCACAGCTTTTTGGATCACAGTGCAGTCATGTTTCAAATTTGTTTGTTTGTTTGTTTGTTTGTTTGTTATTTTTTAATCCCTAAAAGTTTCCAATGGAGCTAGAGGTTGCCTGTCACTAAAGATCTGTTTCTCCTAGTTGCCTTTGGTGGAGCTTCTACATGGAGTTTATAGATGATGGGTTGAAAACCACTGATGTGGTGAAATGATGCCTGGGCACCTGTAACCTCAAGCCCAGAGTATGTGACCTGGGCAACAGGTTTTGCTATTATAATCATTATGGCTTTGGGTTATGAAAAACTACCTATAGCTGAGTAGGGTTGTTATCAAAAGCTCTGCAGTGGGTATACTTGTGTTGAGAAAAATGCTTTGTTGGGCTAGCTAATGTCACTGAGGAGATGTATCTGCTGGCACAGATATTCTCTTGCCCCAGATTGTGTTTGCAAAAGGACTTTGAGGATGGTAGAAAAGTAGTGTCAGTGTGGAGGGTCTGCAGTGCAGGTACAGCTCCCACCTGGGAGGTGGGAAACTGCAGTGCTGTGTTCGTGAAGCACACAGCTGGAGATGACATTGGACAACCTGTTGAGTGGAGAGAGACGGACTGAATCCCAGTGGGGTGCTGGGCTTTGGGGCTCACTTTTAAACAAATAAAACCTCATACTTCCAAATTGTCTGAATGCTGAAATGTAAGGGTCATGGGCTGGGATGATGCCATCTTCTTTTCTCTGAACACACCCCTTGGGTGGGCACAGCTATGCCTGCAGCACCTTTTCCTCCCTGGAGAGAGGAGGGCTGGAGGGTCTGGGCAACTGCATCTACTTCTAAAATGTTAGTAACAAGGGGCCTAGTGGGGATTAAACACAAAACTGAGCAAAGGAAAGTCCATGGGTGGAACAGTATGTGAGGTCAGAAACAGCTATTCCAAAGCTTGGATGGTGCAGTTGTAATGAGATTTTCAGGACAGCTGATTCTGAAGTATTTACTAGTTCATCCCAAAGTGCTCATGTACTCAAAGTACTCCAAGCCTGTTCTTTCTCAGATGGCTGTTGCTTTTGGGCAGTCTGGGTTGTGTATTAACCTGCTCTGTCTTTATCTGCCTTACGGGCCATCTGTGTTTGGGGCTGTTCATCTTCTGCTCTCTCTGTTTCCCTCAAGCCTATGGTGTCCTGATGGCTTATGGAGCTGTTGCCATCTGAAGACCCAGCTCCTCACCTGCATTCATATAAACCAGCTGCTCCCTTTGGTGTTTCTTTACCCTACAGGCAAACACTTGTTTTATTCTCTTTCAGCTCAAAATACTTCTGTAAGAGAAAAAAGGGGAATATTGAGGTTGTTTGAGAAAAAAACATGTCAGTCTAGTGATTTGAGGTCCTAGCTATGATCTAAAGGACACCTGCTTGCAACTTGGTGGTGTGGCACTGTTCTGTGTGCACGGCATCAAGGACACTGAATTTCAAACCCAGTGTCTCTGGGCATGTGGTGGTGCTGCTGTGCCTCTCCTGTGCATCCCCAAGAGCTGATTACAGTAACAGCAGTGCAGCAGGCAGATCGTCCTTGGAAGGGCATTCAGCAAGAGGAAGTAGGTTTTCGGAGGCTGCAAGCCAAAAGCTTTTGACTGTTCTGTACTGATGAGTGAAGCACAGAAATGGCTCCAGAAGCTGCTAGTTAGATGCAGAGAAAATTGCTGCATGGGCCTCCTCCAGCTGCTCCTTCATTCTCCTCCAACACTACCCATGGCAGATTTCTGGAGCAATCAGTTATCTTCCCACCCCATTGCTTCCTGGAGGGCCAAGTCCTGTTTGTACTTACCATCTTCAGACTGTGGCTTGTCAGCCCCTTCTCCTGCACACAGTTTCAAATCCTGCTTGTTGGACAAGTGTGCTGCAATTATACAGTAAAGAGCAGATGAGGATTTGTTCCTTTCCTCCATGCTGGCATTTTCAGCTCCTGCTGCACCCAGGCAGCCTGGCAGCTTTGGGCACTCATCCTGCTCACCTCTCAGGCTTGAGCAAATGTGGCTGCTGTAGCAAACGCTCAAATCCTGTTTCTAGCTTCTTCCTCTGTCTTTTTCTAGCTTATCATGCCACTTCCATGGTGCTTTGCAGTCTTTGGTTCCTTGAATTGTGGTTTAGTTTAGCCTTCTGCTTTCACTCTGCTTGGTGTCCTTTGTTTTCCCTGAGCTGTCCAAGCAAAGCCCTTTTGCTGCCCCTCCTGTGTATGCTTCTTACCACCTCAGGAAAGCCACTCGGTCTGTACTCCTGCATGTGCTGAAATATCACCAGAATAATTTGAGATCTGCAGATGGAGGCACAATTTTGTTTCATTTTCCTCTTTTATGCAGTTTGGCCTGATCAGTCAACGTATGGATCTTGGCAGATGTAATCCTGGCACCTCTAATGAGGGTGTCTAGTTTCTGCCAGGCCCCTGGATGAGTCAGAAAGCTTTCATCTGGTACTCTAGTGTCAGTGGCGGAGGAGGAGAATGTGCCTCTTTGTGTCACTGGTGTGAAACCACTTCAGCTTTAGGCTGATGGAGCATTACTCAGGGAGAGGCTTTGATGATGAATTTTTGTGCCCAGTCCTGCTCTTCCCTCTCCTTCAGCTTTCGTCACTCTGTGCCTCCAGAAATACATACTTAAATGCAGAAAACCATGGCATGTATCTGCAGGGGCGGGCTGAAGGCTGGAGCAGCAGAACATGGCTAGAGAAGCAGGCAGCTCACACCTGTGAGGCTGCTGGCTGCAGAAGGCTGTGAGCTGTGATCCTGTATGGAAACAGACGGTTGTGTGATGTTTTTGCATTACTTACCTTCTAATTCCCATAGACAGCCTCTTTCTAGGGCCATCAGGAAGAAGGGGGGGAGTTGATAAAGAAAAGAGGAATCCAACTCTGATGATTTGTATCCAACCTTTTTCATTTTTCTCCATGAAAAATGTTTTATTATGTTTGTAAGACCAAAATAAGAACCATCTTGTTCATTGAGTCCATTTTTTCTTACAGGTCTTCCTAGAGATTCAAAGTTCCTGTTTGCTCTGGGTCAGCTGGCATTGTGATCTTCCTCTCACTTAAAAAATAAACAAAAAACACAACCACCAGCAACAAACAAAACCACTATTCATTTTCTTGAGCATTTATTGACATACGAGCTCATGACTCTTCCAGGTGGGATAGAAAACAGCACTGTTCTGTCCACTGCCAGCTCTGTGCACATTCATCATCGCAAGGCCAGTTTTTACATTACCTCCTCACTTCTTGGCAGGTTTCTCGTATGGACTCTATTTTCCTTGAAAACAGTGTCTGCCCCAGCCCGCATTTACCTGTGTGCTGCAGCACCAGTTCTCTTTGATATTGTCTAGTCCAGCTTCCAGTTCCACCCAATTTCTTTTGACTTTATTTCTGGTTCCTCGATTGCTCTTCAGTCTGTTTTTATTCAGTCTGTAGGAATTCGTGTCTCATGAATAATCTCTGAAGCTTGTCTGCCCTGCAGAGAGCCCTGGTCCCTTCTCAGGATCTGCTGCACTGCTGTCACTCCTGATCTTATCCCAGAGGCTTCACAACATGTGTTGTTCTCCAGTCCCCTTTTCTATGTGCCTTCCAGTATCACCATATGTTGTTGTAGCTGCTCCGGGGGGGGGGGGGGTTAACGCATCTTGTTTCATGAAGATACCTCATGTCTGAAGAACCAGACTGTCTAGCAGATCAGAGGATCTTTAGAAAACTTCCATTTTATTCAGGTGAATTGCTTTTCTTGGGGAGCTCACCAAGCAGCTGAGGGTTGTCCTTCTGTCCTGAAGTTTCCCTTGAGGTTGGTGATCATTCACACAAAAAGGGTCTTTAAAAAATCCTTGGCATGCTTGGTTTTCTAGACTGATAAAAATACATAAATGAAAAATCCCCCAATCTGAATGCTGCGAACTATTCTCACTGCTGGAGATGCATCCTCTGCTTACTACATAAATAGCTTAAGTAATACATAGTGTGGATTTTATTAGCCAGAGTACTTTAAAAGACCTTAGAAGGCTAGGAAGTTTTCTTGTTTGAAGAGTTCCCAAGGTAAATTATCAAGCATTTAAAATAGCCAGCCTTTAGTCTGTACAGTAGTGCATGTGCCAACCAGAAGCCTGAGCACAACAGTGAAGAGCCTGAAGTTGGCAAGAACGTGCAGCTCACCTCTGCACTCACCTTCCTCTCTCCCATTCAACCTCCTGAACCTCTGGGTGCTCGACAGGCCTTTTCTTTCCAGCAGTAGGGAACACCAGGACCTTTGGGCTTCAGTATTAGAAGCTTCTACCAGTTACATAAAATTCAATAGGATGTCAAGCCTATAAAGTGTCCATAAAAGATCATTGTTCTTATGCGTAAGTCTGTGAGCTACGGAGCCATTTCTTGTTCAGAACACAATGCCTCTTTCACATTGTTTTGCCTTGTAGTCAGTGCTTGTTCTCTTATCTGTAGTTTTAAAATAGGTGTTTTGTCTGTCCTTCCTTGGCTTTCACAGAATTTTGCTGATGGCTGCCTCACAGTTGAAATAGCTTTTTATGTATCAGATACACCTGAGAGCAGAAGCTGTATATTTATGTATGCTTCTGTAATTTATCAGTTGTTCCTGCATGTCTGGTAGCCCATAAAAGCCCTCTGAGATGACACATAAGTGTATTAAGTTCAGTCAAGGGGCAGATTTTTCTGACCTTCCTGTTTCCCATGTGATTTCTGAAGAAAAGTATTGGGATTTTTGCAAGCTGGCTCTGTTGTAAATCTTCATTTCTGTTCTTCTCACAATTAGATACCCTCCCTGGAGTTGATTACTTAAGGTTTATTGAGGAGAATTTTCTGTTTCATTCATCTGTTTGGATAGCTGTCTGAGAGTTAGGGAAAACAGTGCTTCAAACCCTACTGATATGACACTGAGAAAGGAGTGAATGAGTAAGGGTTAAAAGGAAATGGTGAGGGAAGCCTTATTAGAGGAGATGGGAGACTAGTTGTGACACCCTGTGTGTCAGGGTGAAAGACCTGACATGCTTCTTTCAGCACTGAAAGTGTTTTGGATGGGTAGGTAAATGTTCTTGTCCTCAGCAGCAAGTGGGCAAAACCCCTTTCTTCCTGCTCATTTTGTAGCTTTCGATCCTTGCTGTCCTGCAGATAACACCAATCCCTGTGGGGACACTGTCCGGTGCTGCTGCAGGACTTTCTGCTCAGCACACCTGTGAGCTGTGTATGCAGGACATCACTGTTTTCTCTCTTGCCTCAAGAAGTAGGTTTTCAGTTAGGTGCTTGTGACTTCCCCTCCCCTCCCCTCCCACTTCCTCTCCCCCTGCTCCCCACTGCACCTGATTTTTTTCCTGTGCATACTGGAGTTGGGTGATGTCTCCTGTTTTGGGTCTGGTTTCTGGGATCTGTCAGGTTTTAGCTTTGAGAGTGGGACAATCCACACTGCATAGTTTATCATTTTGATGTTGATGCTGCCCAACTTAAAGAGCTCTTATTTCAGATATCAGAAACCTTTTCCCTAACCTGGGTTTATGCTAAAAAGGTTGGAGAATTTTCTTCTGAAGGATTTTATGCAGTTTGAGGCCAACAAGAAACTGCTAAAGATTAGACTTTCTATCATCAAAGATTAGACTTTCTGTCATTTCCACTACAAAAACCACTTCTTCCTTATGTGGCCTGTTTGGCCATGGCAGCAACTGCATGCAGTTGAGTAACAGGCTGAAAGATCTAAGAGCTGAAACCAAGTCAGACTTGTCCATCCTGATCTTAAATGGTGTTATCAGGCTGCTGCCTTCCTTGTCTTCCTTTCCTGCCACCTCCTGTGTCTTTCGGAGAGTCTGTCTGTGGGTACTGCTGCAGTGTCTTGCACTCTGCCTTGGAGTTAGGTAGCAGGTCTTCACTGTGGCTCATGTGCCGTTTGAGTACTGGCTGCTGTTGACTTCCATCACCTTTTTCTTCCTTCTTTTGCTCATGAATGCTTGCTTCTTAGCTGATGAATTAAGACTGTTTTCTTTTCCAGCCTGGGTGACCTCAGCTCAGCATTGTGCTGCATGTTGCCTCTGAGGGTTTTGTGCTCTTGAATTGGCAAACCTCCGGTCTCCAGCAGTCTTATAAAAGACTCCCCTTCAGTCTCCAAAGCAGTGTTTGTTCAGGAATTTATGCTGGCTTTTTAAGGTGTCCTTTGAGTGCCATGTCTGCATGGATGTTCTGGATGTTACATGGATGTTACATAGCTGTACATCCTTGGGGTCCTCTGCCTGCTCTTTTTATTTCTCCATGAGGAGATTGTGGCTGGAAAAAGTTGTTGCGGAGTTTGGTTGTTGTTCCAGGGTGCCATTAAAATTACCTTCTCCATACAAGTATTTCAAATGCTTTCCAGAGTTGGAGAAGTAAGAGCAGAGAAGATGCAGAGAATGTCAGAGTTGGGATGAGGTACTTTCAGGTGAAGCTGGAGAGTCTGAGAAGCATGCTGCAGGGATGGCTGAGACAGGAGTGTACAGCTGGGAGAGGAATGCGGAGGGAGGTTGCGGAGATGACCAGGAGAAAGGCTTTTTGGGGAAAGGGGTTAATGGAATTGGCACAGAAGAGAGCTGTGAGTTACAGTATGAAAAAAGATCTTTTGCTATTGCTTCTCACCTGTTCTGTGAACTTCTCAGAGGAGTGGGTAGCATCTCAGTGGGAGACAAAACTGCTCCTCAGAGATCCCACCACAGTGGCTTTGGCATCTATCATCTTCTATCAAGGTCAGAGAAACATCATTATTATTTCATACAGTGCTGATGGTGTGCCATCCAGAAAGAGACTTTTAATCTTCTTAGCCTTTGATATATCAGCACAGGGTTGAAGAGCTTTATATGATGTAGAACCAAGACAAAGAAATGACCAAACCTATCAGACCTTCTTCACTGATGTGACTAAACTTCTGTGAAACAGATTTGAACCAGTGACCTAGAGGTGAAGTGTTTTAGTTTCATTACTCGTCCCCTGAGCCGTCTTCTTGCTCTGTTTGCAACTATAAAATTCCACCCACTCAGTGACAATGCAAGGTGTGGATGCTACAGATTGTGCGTGTGCTGGGCAAGGCTCTTACTAGTTTTCCCTAGTACTCTAGAATTCATTGGGATGGAAAAGGGCAGTATGAACACAATTACTGTTCTAGGCCAAACTAGAACTGCTAGAACATAACGAATGAATGGGGAAATACCAAAATACCAGGATACAGCAAAGGTAAGGAAATTGTAGTCTCAATACAGTCCTCATTTTGTGTGGATCATCACAAAATAGTCCAAATCATGCACTCATAATCGCAAGTGATGTAATATGAACAGCCAACCTTTAAAGTACGTTCATATGCTTAGCCTTGTGCTTGCGGTCTTGCTGCCACCAGCAGCTGCTCACAGGGCAGTGAGCTCTGCCAAGTAGTGTCAGTGGGACTGGCTTCTGGTATCATGCAGGTTTTTCCCACAACCTTGAACATTTTTTTCTTTCTTGGATAGCCAGATAGTTTTTCTCCACAAGGAGGGTCCAGGCTGTTTCTGTTGCTTTGGACTTGTCATTTTTTTTCGTGCTTTATGATGATTTCTCAGTGTGACTCAGTTCCTCAGTATCATAATTTTACTCACTAGTGTTTCAGAGAATGCATTTAATTAGTTCAGGATGCTAAATGTATCTGTAAAATTACGTGAAAAACTGTGGATGGACTCCTCCATCCTTCATTTAATAAACTTCATGGTTGGATGTGTGCTCTTTTTTTATTTTCAAACTTAAATTGTTCTTTCAAGCCCAAATCAGAGTTTTCCTTATATATACACTATATAGTGGGTATTTATACATTTTTAAACATACAGCATATAATCTGTATCTTTCATATAGTGTTAATGTTAGCTAGGACAGTACAAGGTAGAGTTCTTAGTTTTATGAGAAGGACTGTTGCCCACAATTAGCATTACCAGAGCAATGTGTTCCCTCGATTACATTGTGGGCCTTTTCCACTATGCCAGCCATGTCCACCAGGCAAGGTGGAGGAAAACTTTTGTCTTCTTTGCTTTTCTTAGTCATTTCAAACATAATGTTCCTTCGTTAAATTTCAAATCAATCTTTGAGCCCCATCCAACGTGGCTAAGAACTCTGTGGGAATGTTTTGAACTGATAACCTGAATATATTGTTTTGCTGTAGATTTCAATGAAATCTTTGCTCTTTAATTTCATACTGCCATTTCATCTGAAAACGCTGATGCTCATAAGAGTAAAATTTGATTGGAGATTTTATATTCTGTACTGAATGGCTTTGGGGGTTTTCAGTTACAATTCTGATTTGAAAACAGTTCAATTCTCTTGAGTGTGTTTTATCATGCCTTGGGGATTGCCTGCTCAGCCTTGGGGTTGGGGTCCCTGGCATGTTGCTCCAGTAATGGTTCTGAAGATACAGTAATGGCATGTAAGTGATAAAGTCTCTGCCACTCCTCCTCTTTCAGAGAATTCGGTCGACAGTGGATGAAAAAGAACAGAAGCAGCTTCTGATGGACCTTGATGTAGTAATGCGAAGCAGTGACTGCCCATATATTGTTCAGTTTTATGGTGCGCTCTTCAGAGAGGTGGGAACTCCAAACTTGCTTCATTTATAGCAGAATCGTTTGTTTTTGTTTTTTTCCCTTTTTTCTTTGCAGTTACCAACATGCAATAAGGAAGAGCAAGTTAATTTATGTTAGGATTTTTAGCTTGGTACCTTTAATCAAGGTTATTTAATCAAGATATCCAGATGTCTAAGTAGTGTTGAACACATAGATGCTATTCCCATTCATTGTTATGTCTGTCTGCATATTTCAGTCTCTCTTTCTCTCCTGTTTTTCTCATTTGATGAAATTGTGGTTGCCCCCTGCACTGCTGGGCTGGGCACAGCTCTGTGGCACTGTGCTTGAACAGAAATGTGATTTATGTCAGTAATCAAATATGACCATGTGGAGGATACGTGCAAACTCAGTATCCCTGTAATAAAGGTGGTGGCTGTGATCAGATAGTTATGTGATGTGTGTATTATGTACATACATACGTACCAGGGCTGTGTCAGAGACTCAACAATTGAAGTGCCTCTTCCTTGAAGTGTTTTGTACCTGCAGATGCGTAAGAAAATAAAAGTGACCTGGCTGGGTGAGACCAGTGGGTGGTCCTGTCTCTGGGGGTGGCCCAAAGGATCTGCTTAAAGAAGCACACATGATACTTTGTGTGCTTCAGTTAACCTTCAGTTGTATGTACCTGAATGTCTTCTGAGCTCTACATGCTATCTTTTGCTTAGTGATTCTTCCTAGACTTCTCGTCCAGTAAATGGTTTGTTTTCCCCACGGATACATGTACATTTTTGCATCCACGGTGCTCCCTGAGAGGCACTTCGCTTAGTTATCTGCCTGTCATTTGAAGGCCTGCCACCTTGATTGATTGTGAATTTTCATTCTGCTGTTGTAAATGGTGCCCCTAGTGGTTTCCCTAGTTTTTGTGTTTGAAGAGAAAGTTGTTGCTCCTTACCAGTTCTCTCCAAGCCACTGAGGATTTTACGCACCGTTGCCCCATCCCCTCTCTATTGTGTCTTCTCCAGACCGAAAAGTGCAGGCCTTTGACTGCTCTTTAAAGGAGCAATATCTGCAATAGCCACCCTAGGGCCTGTCATTTTGCTTGGCTCTTTTATGCATATAGATATTATGTGCTGTAGAGTGGGTTATTCAATATGATGCTTCATGAATTATGCCAAGTGAAGACCAGAATTAGAGCATTAAAATGCTGACTGTAGTTAATTCTGACATAGTTCACTTATTCATGTCCAGGAATATAGTGTTAATCACTGAGTGTTTGTGACTGTTTTAGCATCTACTTATTGAAATTTAAAGAATGCATTTTGCTGCAGGTCCACAGAAGGTGTCCTCCTTTCTCCTTGTGCCTTGCTCAGGCACTCCCATTACATTTGAATGATCAGTAGAAACAGTTGGGAAACTGGCATTCTGCATGCAGCCTGGATAGTCTTATGCCATGCTTGCCCGTTTTCCTCTAATTGAGTCTAAATCCTGTACACCTACCCAAGGGAATAAGGAAAAATAGAGACCTACTAGCTGCTGTTCATCTTTGCTTATTATCTGGTAGCAACCTATGCAGAGTCTGTTGGGGCTTTAGTGGAGAGCCGTTGAGAGGAAGAAGGTGAATCTTGCAATTAAAACCACAAATTGGGACTGAATATTCAATTCCCGCTTCTGGAGAATCTTTCTCTGTTATTTTGTCAGGTTATTCCTCTGGCTTTAAATCTCAGTCTCTAAAGTAAGGATAAAAATATTTTCTTTTTTCATGCTTTGCTTTGTCTTATCTGTTGAACATTTTGAGTAAGAAGGTGTTGTCCCTGTTCACGCATTTCAAACTCCTAGCAAGTGTGGAGCCTCAGCCTTGGCTGAAAGTTTGCAGCTTTGCTGAAATACAAATGATGAGGCTGTCAGCTGGTTTGAAGAAAAGTCTCTGGGCAAGACAGTATCTTGCCAGATTGCTAATGAGAAACATGTTCAGAACTGTGTGAGCCTGTCACCTCTGCAACTCTAGGCACATCTCAGAATGTAAGTATACATACATAAATAATACAGAAACCTACCTTGATCAACATCCAACTGTCAGCCTGGGCTGTGCTGCACCCTTTGTTTTGTCAAAAAATCCTGTCTTCCTGCAACCAGGCAGCATTCCTTGGGTGCTCTGGGGAAGACTTCAATAAGGTCACTCAGGGGTATAGTGTGTTTGTCCCTGGAATCCCCTCTGCTCACACTCTCAGCATCAGTGGTGTGTGTTTCTGAAATTAAAGCAAACTTCACCCTTTCCTCAGTCTGTTATGGCTGGCACACACATCAAAGGTATGCAAGGCGAACTGATAGATAGACTTGGATGAGGCTGTATAACTTGTCATATTAATTACATGTTCTAATGTTAATTACATTTTTTAAAGACAGGGAACTATGATAGCAGAGAAAGCAGAGAGATAAAGTATTTAAGGGAAAAAAATAATTTCACCAGTATGTTTTAACCTGTCTCACCCCCCTGCTCTGTGTTCCCAAAGTAACTGATCCAGCTCACTGCTGCACCATCCTCTGGAGTATAAGAACATGAGATGTTACTAAAGATTCCTCTTTCAGGAAGTCCTATAGCAAGACCTGTGTAAACAAAGCCTTTTTTTCCTGGATTTCAAGGTGAAAAGTAAGGAAAAACATTCCAAAATGCACATCCGTTTTGGACCTTTTGCTCTGAGCCATGACTCAGATTCTGTGGGGATAGACCGAGCTACAGATAGGAAGTCATCTTCCTTCTGCTCCTAAAGGATGAAAGACTTCACTTTGAGTCTCTTCAGAGGAGCTTGAATGCTGAGTAGGCAGCTCTCACAATCAAATAATTAGCAAGATTATAACAGCTTCAGGGAGAGCAGCAGGACAGCTGCTGGGCTGTTTTGCAGGTCAGGAAGCCTGTCTGGAAGAGTGAGCCGTTTGTGCTGAGAAGCAGAGCTCAGCTTTTGAGTTCGGACAGTTCAGGGAGTAGTAGTAATAAACCAAATTGGACAAAACTGTTGAAGAACTTAACTTGAGGACAGACATATATCCCAGCTTACAGTTCGGAAAACAACCATAAACAGACAAGTTACTGTGGCAGCCTCTCTAAGTTTTGATTTGCAAAGGTAAAAAAAAAAAAAAAAAAAAAAAAAAAAAAAAAAAACAGGTGAATATTTTTCCTTAGTTGTATTTTGGCTCACTTTTCCAGCAAGTTTTTTTTTCTGATAGGGAAAGGTTTTAAATACTGCTTGGTCTTTGGCAGTGTTGAATCTTTTTTTCCTTTAAATACTATTTGGGCTTTGGCAGTTTTGACCATTTTGAAGCGTCCTCTTGAAAAATTTCTGGATACCGTAAGCTACAGCGATACCATTGAGTCGTGAAAACCAGACGGGGGGGGCATGAATGCCAAGTGTTGTTAACCATCACCCTTCAGGGGAACTTGACATGGGAATGAGTCTTCTCTGGGAAGTAGTGCTGGTTGTCCCTCAGCCAACAGCATCTTATCCCATGGTATATTTGTTCCTTGTTCTCCAATTGCATGGTACATCTTTCTGTTTGTATGTCTACGTACATAGTTTAATGTGTAACAATGCAAAAGCTATATTGACTACCAGCAGTGGGACTTTACATCAGTTTTTAGGCACACACTGGATGAGACTGAATTGTGTATTTATTTAATGAAAAGGGAATAATGCTGGAAAAGAAGCATTTCAACCTTTGAATGAATAAAGGGGCTTCTTCATGCTTACTCCAGATGGTGCCCCTGCCACTGGAGTCAGCTCCTCCATGGCAGAGCACGCTGCTCAGTCCTGTTCTTGTTGCTGGACCTGTGAAGCTGTGACCTTGATGTCACTGTGGCACCCCCCGTGATGCGCAGCATCCTTCATTCTGTTAAGGCAGCTGTTGTTTAGACAGCTCTGTTGCTTCTATAAAGATCCCAGGTAGAAAAAAGCAACCCTTTCTTTTGGTAACAGGAAGCATCCCTGACTGCTGACTTCTTACTGTGTGGCAGTTGGGATGGCTGTCATGTCCACAGCCTGACTTCTTAACAGAATTGAGAAGATGGTTTCATTTAATAAAGGCTGGAAGATGAGAAAAAGGAAGAGAAGGGTCTGGAGGAAAGAGCAAAGGTGTAGTGATGTTGGCTATAGAAGGGATTCAGAGCCTGATGAAGCTGGTTCTTCGTGCTACACCAGTGAGCACTGACTCCAGATTTACAGAGCACACAGAACTTTCATGCTGGTCGTGAGCGATGTATTGAAGAAGGTCTGGTTACTAGTGTCAGTTTGTTACCTCTCAAAGCAATACTTGCCAGATCGGAGATGAAAAAGATGGCCAAAGTTTCTTCAGAGATTTTGCTTCTAGTGAGAATACGAGAAAATCAGGCTGAACCGTATATCTGCCATGGGTGAATCCGAGACTTTCTCCCTTATAGTTACTGTTTGGAAGGCAGAGATCTGAGAAAAAGAAGTTGTCTTTCCTGATGTGTCTGCCACAAGCTTTACAACTGATTTAGTTTGAGACTGTTCCTTTAAGTCTGGGAATGTTTCATTAGTTATCATGACCACATTAGCTACTTGTTTAAAGTAACTATTTGTTACTTTTTTTTTTTTTTTTTTTTTTTTTTTTTTTTTTTCTCAAGAGGGAAAGAGGAAAAAAGCCCTGTCTGACCTGGGACAGCAGCAGTGACTTCTACACAGTGCGAGCGTAGCTGAGCCAAGTTTAAACAAACTAACTGATAAATTTAATCAATGCAGATCTCATTGCAAGTTGTAAAATAAGCCCAGCAAGTCAGGTAAAGTACCCCATGAGACCTTCTGCTGGTGTGAGAGAAGAGCCAGTGTGGGTGTGCCAGTAGCACAGCGCTGCTGCTGCTGTGACCTGTGGGCATATCCTCGGTCAGCTGATGCCAGCTCTGTGTTGTCTTCTTGAGATGCTCACAGGAAGGTGGTTTGGAATGTTACTTGCAGTGCCCTGGAAATTATTTTCATCTTACATATATTGTTTTCCTTAAATAGTTGCTATTACCAACTTATGAAAGCAGTATTTAAAACCCACCCTGGGGTTTTGGTCCAATAAGCACCCAGTTAAAAACTATAGGATGCATAAGAATTTTCAAGTTATGTGACCTTTGTAGACTTCTCCAAAAACTTTTTGTTGTTGTTGGTAAAAAGTTAAAACTTGGTGAAGAATGAAAGTAATTAATATTCCATTAAATTTCATACTGCACAGAAGCATTCAGAAAAAGAAAACAAGTCAGTTTAACTTCTCTGTGACAAGACAGAGCCACAACTAGAAAAAGAAACAGGAGAAGAATAACTATTACCAATATCCTGCATTCTCGGTCTGAGATAGAATTGTCTCTGCACCCCCCTAAGATCTCTGTCAATTATATGAAATAAGTAAAATATTCAGAACAGCTGCTAGTCATTTCAAAGACTTTCAAGACTGTCTCAAGTGCCAGCAGAAGACATGCCATTCAGACAGGCTCTTAAATCTGCAGTATTTGTTATTTCAAAATCTACATGTATGCTTGGTACCATAAAGATAATTCTTCCATCTGAATAAGACTCTGTATGTGGTATACCTGCTCTTTAGCATTTCTGTGGAGATGTCCAACATGCTTCTTGACTATGGAAATCTTTGGCAGTTTCGGAATTGCTCGAGGTGTCTGCCCAAGCAAGCAGTCCCCAGTCCCTAGGAAAAGTGTCCATTGTGCCTTGTAAGGAAGAGGGAGGATAATGAGAGACTTGATTCTCTTTCATTAGTATAGATGCTACTTGTGTAAAAGGTTGCCCTGCAGTGCACTAATGTGATAAATCTGCAGGTATTGATATTGTAGAATCACAGGCTTGTTGAGGCTGGAAGGGATCTCTGGTGGCCATCTAGTCCAACTCACCTGTTCAAGCAGGGCCACCTAGTGCAGGTTGCCCAGGACCATGTCCAGACAGCTTTTGAACATGGAGATTCCACAACCTCTCTGTGTAACCTGTGCCAGTTCTCAGTCACCTGCACTGTCATACGTGTTTCCTGACGTTTTTAGGGTGCTTCCCGTGTTCTGGTTCATGTCCACTGCCTCTTGTCCTGGCACTGGGCACCACTGACAAGAGCCTGGCTCTATTCTGTCTGCACCTTCCCTTCAGGTATTTATACAAATTGACGAGATCCCCCCCTGAGCTTCTTCTTCCTCAGGCTGAACTCTGTCATGTTTTTGGCCCTCGGTTGGGCTGTCTTCAGTAGTTCGGTTGGGCTGTCTCTTGTAGTGCAAGCCCAGAGTAGGACCCAGCACTCCAGGTCTGGCCTCACTAGTGCTGAGCACAGGGGAAGGATCACGTCCCTCAGCCTCCTGGCAATGCTTTGTCTAATGCAGCCCAGGATACCATTCCCCTTCTTTGTGGCAAGATCATGTTGCTGGTTCATGTTCACCTTGGTGTCCACCAAGACCCCAGGTCTTTTTAGTGCCAAGCTGCTTTTCAGTCTAGTGGCATCTTTGTGACATGCTCAGTTGTGGGCTGGGAACTAAGGACACTGAATTTCAGGAATTGAAGCAGCCCAGTTGCTGGTTAAGACACAGTTTTTGTATATGTCTTGGAGCATAGGCAGTGATACTTTGAATGAAATAGTAAGTGTAGGGTGTTCCTTGATATTTTTTTGGTATGCCTACAAGAAGTGCATTAGTACCTGGTAATTTAGTATCTGAAAAGGGCTAAAATATAGTTCTTTGGAAGAATAGCTATAGCTGGAAGAGAAAAATTAAAATGCTTCCTTTGTCGTTTTCTAATCAGAAATCAACCTGACTTGGAAGCATAAACTGAAGAAAAACTTCAGTTATGATAGTTTTGTCTTCACAATTCAAGGTGAAGCAGAACTTTCCCATGCACATCAGCATTTCTCTGTATAATTTGCTAAGAAAGGGGCTGGATGACAAGTATTTAGTTGCACCTGCCAGTCTTCCTCTTTGTTGTCAGTAAAATTCATCAACTTTGCTTCTAGGTAAGTCCTTTCAAGTCTCAAGAAGAGATGAGAAATGAGAACTTGTAGGATTTTGAGTCTTATTGCCAGTCTTAATGAAGCTGTGTAATTGAAAAGCTGTCATCTTTCTTCACTGATCTTGCTGACAGGAATTCATGTTGATCAGGTAAATTCTGATACTACCAAATCAATAAATGCTCCCATTCAGGATTTCTGTATCATTCTATGGTACTTCAAGAGACCAACTAAACCATGTATTGATTTTTTTCCCTTTGGTGCTTTTGATCATGAGTAGCTTGTATTGTGGTTACACACAAACATGTTTGAGTGCTCAGTCACACGCACATTGCAACCCTGCAGACGTACAAAGTATGCTGTGAAGCTTTTGTTACAGTCACAAATCTGATAACATTTCCTGTTGTTTCACTTCAGTTTGCTTTTCCTGTACAAACATCACCCGTTGTAACCTGGGCAACTGAAGACACTGACGTATTAGTGTGATGGGACACAAACCTGAGGCTGCAGGTGGTCGGTACTATTCTGACATTCTTGAACGAATCCAGTTCCCTATAGTCTCAGTACAGCAGCACAGGAGTATAGCACATTACCATTTTTTTATGCAAAGCTGGTCAGAAACGAAGCTATGTCTTCAACAATCGTGCAGGCAGTAGAACCAAGTTCGCGTTTGCTTTCACTGTGGATAGTTTGTACTGGTCTGGTGTGGTTCCAATTTCACCTGATTCACATGCATCACTTCTGCTGCATCCACTTACCTTTTCTTAGCCTCTCTTGATGATACAGACGTGCCATAGCTGCAGTCTGCATTTGTTTGCAGTGTTGAAAAGGGATTGTTTTTGCATGTGTTACCTAATTTCATTTCCGCAGTTTAAATCAGATCAAGTTCTCAGCCAAATCCATCCATTCCAACCTTTATCCAGCAGCCTTAGATCTCCTTTCTCCATGTCTCTCTCCGTGACTGGCTCGTGTCAGTCACTTGAAACACCAGTTGTGTCCTCTTCCACTGTGCTGCATTTGCCTCTCTCTGGGCAGTGTTTCAGCCTCTGTGTTTGGCACAGTGCTTGTTTGATCAGAGCCTTTTTCT
This sequence comes from Oxyura jamaicensis, assembly GCF_011077185.1. NCBI lineage: Eukaryota > Metazoa > Chordata > Aves > Anseriformes > Anatidae > Oxyura > Oxyura jamaicensis. The sequence continues at coordinate 822,632 of NC_048910.1, forward strand.
TTGTTTTAGGTGAAATGCTTGTTCTCTGGGCTCAGGCTTGTAGCAGCCATTTCCATTGGGTGGGGGATGAGCTGATACCACCTTTGCTGGCCCCTTCTGTTCCCACTAAACCAAGTGCTTGGACTGGAGTCAGGTCTTGGTGGATGCTGTTCATTCCTTGGTGTGTTCATGGTGTCCAGGAGGTCATTCTGAGTGGGCACAGCCCCCCTTTTTGGCTTTAAGACACATGGCTCTGCAAGATTTGTAATCATCTGATTATAGCTCGAGAATTGGTTTTGGCTGACATGAGCACTGGCAGATTACTTCAGACAGAATTGACTGGAGGTGCACGGGATGGGAGCATGAGGCTTTGCTGCGCTGCCAGCATGCCTATACTTTCTCTCTCTCTCTTTTTTTTTTTTTTTTTCTAATTTCATTTCTATGTATGTACTTTTGTATGTTTGTGTTTTTTTTCTTGATGGGGAAAAATCTACCTTCTGCAGTACAGGAAGGCTTCTCCTCTATTTCTTACTTCCTGTATTCCAGGAACGTGCAGCTAAGTCACCACCACCCAAGCCACTCAGGCAGCCAGGGGCAGTGCTGCCTGCAGAAGCTGCTGCTCTTCACACAGGAGTTTTGGATGGTGCCTAGCAGAACGAGACAACAGACTGGCCAACCATCTTTTGCACTCTACTTTTGACAGCTAATGTAGTTTCAACACTGTCATACAGCCTCTAGAAGATAAGAATACATAATTTCTGGGGAGGGTGGCTGTAGTTCTGGTGTTTTAGTATTCCTAGCAATGAAGCATTGCATGAAGTGCCTTAGACTCTTTAGAAACAGCTCATACATGGCATTCAATTGTCCTCTACTGGAGTTAAAATGTTGAAAAACTTGAAATTTGAGATCAATCCGTGGCTAAGCCATTTATCACCATATACTAGATACATGCTATGACAAAAGATGAAATCCTTTTATACATCATCTTCATGGGTATCCATTTCTTCTCCCCAGCAAATCTGTCATGAGCAAGTTGATTCACAGATCTCAGGAGAGAGTTTCATAAACATGTTACCCTCCTATTGATAGCTTAGCATTTTATTTAACAGAGATGTCTTGCAATTTTCTGCATTTAAATTAACTGCAAGGTGTAAATCAACAAATCCCCCCACCTTCTTGAATCTATTTTCATTTTCTGTTGCTTAGATCATATCTCCAAATGTGCTATGAAATGTTCTCTGACCTGTGCAGGGTTGTCATAAACTGCAAGGGTCTTTTTTTAGTCTTACTTTGCATGGCTGTATCTCACTGTGCCATCAGCCTTTTTGAGAGCTGGGCAGTTTTTGAGACTTTGATTCATTTAGGTTCAGGCATCTGAATTGTAATGTCAGGTCTGATCTTGTCAGTTAGATTTCTCTGCTGGTAAATGGAGTGGAGGAAAGGTGCGTATTGGTGTTATTCTTCCATTGCTCTCAATGACTAATTCAGACTTGCTGCTGAAATGGCTGAAATTAATCAGAATGAAATCTATCCTTCCTGTCAAATGCAGGTTGCTGTTTGTGTTTTATTGGATTCAAGGGATGCTCTCTGGGTTTTTGTTTCTCATTTAAACTTGACAGCTAAAATGATTCTTTTCTTTTTCCAGGGTGACTGTTGGATCTGTATGGAGCTCATGTCTACCTCGTTTGATAAGTTTTACAAATATGTATATAGTGTATTAGATGATGTTATTCCAGAAGAAATCCTAGGCAAAATCACTTTAGCTGTGAGTATTTTGTTACACTTTTTTTGAAGCTGATTTGAAATATTCAGATCTCTCTTACTTGCTTGTAAAAAAATTGCTTGATCTGCATGCAGTAGAATTGCTGCTGTTATATCTTATCACAGTTTTAATGAACCTTGAGAGTATTCTAGTTTTAGCATTTTTATCCAGAGGCCCAGCAATTTGGGAAGGACTCCCTTACCTGGCTACACTATGCACTGGAATTTAATGATATTTTTGGAGTAATGGTCAAAACCAGGCTGAGAAAAGGGAGCTTCCTTTCGGTGTTTAGCCCCTGTGTTTCTGTTGCTCCTCAGCAGCAATTAGATTGTGCTGCCCTGGCTGAAGGTGATTGCTTGATGGCTGTGGGCAGGAGAGGGCAGCTCTGTAGGGGGCAGCTTGTGCCTCTGCTGCAGGCTCACAGCTTGTGTCACTGAGATGGCGTGGGGATGTCAGCAAAACCTTGGCAAATGGCATGATTTGCCTTTCCAGACAGCCTTCCTGTAACAGCAGGAGGGCTAGGGCACTGACAGGAGCTGAGCGCACTGTGAGCCCTTTGTTTGGGAGGGGCTGTCAAGGGGCTGCATCTGCAAGTAGTCCTTTTGTTACCCTGTGATGCTGCTTAGCAGGACCACGCTGCTTAGCAGGACCACGGGTGGCAGGAGCCAGGTGCCAGACAGAAGTGGCTTCCCTGAAAGCTGGGTGCAGTTTATCTCATCCCAAGGATTTACCTAAATTAAATGAATTGTCTCCTCATCTGAGGTTTGTAAAGGGAAAAAGGGGTTGAGCATAGCCAGGAGAGATGAACCCCACCAAACTTTTAGGAGTAGGTTTCTGGTCTAAGTTGCATGCTCTTTCTCTCTGAAGTCAGTGGGAAAAGGTTAGTGTCTCTGTATAGGAGCTAGGTTCCTATCTCATGGCACTTCAAATGGTCAAGTGAAGTGAGGTGAGTCCCATCCCAAGTATGTGAGCACACCCCTGCTCCATCGAGGCCATTGTCTTCCCCCAGGTCCTCTGGCATTGGATTGTTTTCATGTTCTGTGTACCTATATTCCTCAAGAAGTGAAGTGAAAGAATTATTTTCTAAGTGAAGGTACCTTTAAGGAGCCCTTAAGAATTATACTTGGCTCTGCCAAAATGAACCCTTGGTTGTCTAAACAAAAGGGTAAGTTTTGGCCCTGCAAAAACAAAAAACAACAACAACAAAAAACTTTTTGGTCTTGGGTTGTGGACAAAAGGGTGTCAAAAGGTGTCCTGAAACCTTTGTCCTGCTGCTGCCCCTGAAACTCTGTCACATCCATTGGATTTCTGGTAAACAGAGCCACTCCAGTCCAGAGAAATCTCTGGTTGCATTGAGCAAAGGCTCCTAAAATGCAGGTGGAGAACATGATTGTTGTTTTCTTCATCTTAACGTGGAAGTCCTGGTCCATTAAAAATTTTTATCTCAGAGCCTGCCAAAGTTTTTAATTACGTAAATGCTTGAACACGGGGTTGTGTGAGCAGGAAGGAGTGTGCACACTGGAAAATGCAAGCAGGAAGGGGAAGATTTTGATTGCTAGACTTTGTCTTCCCACAACTTTGGAGAGCTTAGCAGCGCAACATGAACATCCTATTGCTGTCATCGTTAAGACAGTCTTTTGGCCATCAATTTCAATGATCTATTTATTAGAATTGAAATTAATTAAAATGTTGAACTTTCAGCTGTTTTCTTTTGTTTTGTTTTTAAATTATCCCATATACCAGGCTCTGTGAATATCTTTTCCACTTGATGGTGAATAGGTGAATCAGAACAGCCTTCTCTGCTGCTCCTCACTCTACTGACATGAGGAGCTTCTGCTCGGCCAGTGGAATGGGAACAGCAGAATAGGGCATTTATTATTTACTGTAAAAGTATGGCGTAGGGCTTGAATTAAGTTCTTACTGAAGATAATTAATATCAGAAATTGATTAACTTCATATCTTGCTTCTCTCTCCCAGAGTGTGAACTTTCAAGGTTACAAGTGTTACGTGTTTTACTTAAGCACTTCCCCTCTTTTCTGTTACCTCTTTGCAGGAAAAAATATGAGAAATATGTTTTAATCATCTACTTTCAGCATTGATATCTTTTCATATTTAATGTTTGTTCCCCTCTTCTTGGAACTCCAACAATTTAATAATCACAGGAATCTTATGACACTTGCTTATTTTTCTTCTGTATTTCTTTCCTAGACTGTGAAAGCACTAAACCACTTAAAAGAAAACTTGAAAATCATTCACAGAGGTAAGTTTGTGTCTTTTCTTCTTGCCTACCAAAATAATTGCAAGAATTTTAAGCAGCCTTTGCATCAAGTCAAAATGTACCTTGTATGGGTACTGCCGCAGGTTGTGAGCACTGGAGAGTGAACAGATTCTGCACAGGTGGTGGCTGTTTCGCTGCCCCTCCAGCCAGTGTTTTTCCGTACCAAGCAGTGGTCAGACCGTTGTAGTGGTATTTGATGGTTTTTGGGTGTCTGCCTCTACCTCTGGGCACACAACCTGTTTGGGGCAGGCTCCATCTCCTGCTGCTGCTGACTGGAACCTGAGGCGGTGAGAACGCCACGTTGTTTCCTGCCCGTCCCACGCCAATGCCATGCACAGCATTTGCTATTGGTGCTGATTCTGTGCAGCTGCCATTTTTGAAATTGAAACCTCCGGCCACGACTTAACAGTTTAAATTTCTTTCCCTTACAGATATCAAACCTTCCAATATTCTTCTGGACAGAAATGGAAATATTAAACTCTGTGACTTTGGCATTAGCGGACAGCTCGTGGACTCCATTGCCAAAACACGGGATGCAGGGTGCCGACCATACATGGCGGTGAGTGGGGATGTGTGGGGTGCTGGCATGCCCGTAGGCAGGTTCCTCTCCCCCTTCATCAAGCCTAGCACAGCATGACTGACCAAAGTACTAACTTGGTTCACATGGGGTAAACACTTTTTTACCAGAAGAAACCAAACTCTGGAGTAAGAGCTGTTGCTGGCAGTGTCAGCAAAGACATCCAGGCAGTGGCAAAGCAACCATATTCCATTTTTTTTTTTTTTTTTTTTTAGCTGGGTTCTTCTGCTGCTGCCAGTGCTGCAGTTGCATTGGAACAGAGAGCATTTCTGTATCTTGCAGAGGCACCCATTCATGCTCCAGAATAAACAGCACAGTACAGGGGGGAAGGCAGTGCAGTTTGGGTGTGAAGTTTTCTTAGTCTTCAATAAATCCATTTATTATGGTAAGATTATATCATAGCAGTGATTGCAGAGTAAAACCTTTCATAATTATAGTGATTTTTGAAAACCACTTTATTTCCAAAGTATGCCATAACTTAATTCCAGGAAAATGTAATTCTGGAGAGTAGCAGTAGCAGAACAGCTGCACAGAAATTGTTTGGTCTGAGCTGTGGCTCCTGGGAGTCTGTCCTGCTTGCTTCCCTCCATCTCCCAGTGATAAAAAATGTGGTTGTGATTTTCAAAGGTGTCTGAGGGTTCAAATACTTCTGTACATAAGGCTGTTTTGAAAATGCGTTTCTGGGTTTCACCTGAGCTGAATTTTGAGGAGTGGCTTGTGTCTGAGCTGTTTATCAGCTGGTGTAAATATAACTATTTCCAGTGACTGTTTAACTCTCATTGCTTAGCTTATGTCTCAATATGCTAAAAAACACTATGTTTTCTGAAATTGAACTTTGGCGGTGGTAGTTAAGACAAAATAAAAAATAAAAATCTCTCTCCCTTTTAAATTATGGTACACATCTGGTCTATGTAACTGCTCTCCTATGGCTTTTCCTGGGACACCATGGTCAGATAAATCCCGTTTGCCCTGATTCTAATCTGTGCACACCGAGTCAGAGTTCTTGAGCATTTGATCTTTGCTGTTCACTGTCCTTGTAGTGAATCTAGTTACTCAGTACTCCAGCTGGATGGAAAAGTACTGATGCGATCTGTTGTTGGAGACCACTGCTGTGGCACAACAACGTGTGTGCAAGTTCCAGAACTACCTAACTTGGTGACATGGGGCACTTTGTTTAAATAAAGACCTGGAGGGTCTGGAGAGAGGACACGGGCATGTCTCCTCTCTGAGTACTTTTGGCAACTGTGTGGAGGTCTATGCAGGTAAGAGGATTGGTTGGAGCTGCACAGTCCATTGTGTTCCTGGGGAATAGGATTCTAAGGGCAGAAGCAGAGAATAGTGCCCCAGGATGGGACTGGAGCCAGTGCAGAGGCTGTGATAACCTGCTCTGAGTCTGAGTATTCACCCCTCATCCTGCGGGCAGTTCTGGTAGCATTGCTTAGTGGAGTTAGGAATACTGTTGACTTTTCCCTATCCTCTGAAGTGTGCATCAGTTCTGTAAACAGGGGTTTTGAAAACTTGCTCTCCCCTTTTCCCTCACAAATTCAGTGGGCTATAATTGCAGGTATTAATGTTCCCACTTTTTCTTAAAACCATGGGTAGATGGTTAGTTTTGTATGGACTGTTGGTTTAGTCACTACATGACACTTATTAGTGTGTTTGTAAATAGCTGTGCTTCTTCATTTCCCTTGGGACTTGGGTGGGTGGTTGATAACCTCTTAATTTTCCTCCCTGACCATGTGCACTGTGTTCTTTGTACACCTTTGTCACCAGCTCCAGACTGGGTTGGACTTTCCAGCAAGCAAAAATGTTTCAATTCAGTTTGTGTTTGTAAGAGCCTTGGCATGGTATGCGGTTTGTGGGATGAGCCAGCAGCTGACAACTGGTGTGGGAGACTGCAGGCCTCTTTGCTTCTTCTCTCCAGACACAGTGACTCCTCTCCAAGTACATGCACGTTTCCACATACCAGGAAGCCTCAGCAATGGGGAGATGTCCTCAGCAGACAGACACAACTGCCAGCTCTCTTATCTACACCAGCAAAAACTGATGGTTGTAGTGCTGAATATACCTGAGCGTGAGTCAGGCCAGTCACACTCCTTTCAAAGGGAAAATAATTGCCTTTAATGCAAAATAGGTAAAGGCTACTAGCTAGGGTGCCACAGTGTAACTGCATTCAGACAAGACAGATCTAATAATGGCTGCTGGATGATGCTCTGTGATGATGAGAGCATGTTGCTCTGCAAGGGCTCCTTGGCACTTGCAGTAAGTAATTCTTGTGGCATGAGCATTTGCCCATCTAAGGAACCTGATAACACCATGCTCACTGGAGCCAGGTCCCCATGTAGGCACTGATAACAACATTTGATGTCTGCCAGTTTGGCTGGGAGCAGTCTGACTAGGCAGCAGGAGCCACATCCAGCTACTAAGCAAGTTCTTTGTGTTTTAACCAAAATTATTAGAGCTGTCACAGAAAGCAGCATGTCAACCTTGGAGCTGCCAGTTCTGGAAAAGTTGTTTTGCTTTTGACTTTAAATTTCCATGTGACATTGCATTGAAATAAGGAGTCTTGTGGTCTCTGAAAGAAAGGAAGGAAAGTCTGGAGCCTCCCTGTTGTCCCAGGATAGCAGGACTGTCCCCAAGGGCAGTTCAGGCTGTTTGTGTGGACAACGTGATGCTGAGTTCTCCCAAGACCCATGTTGGTGCCAGCACTGTGGATTTGCTCTAGGTGAAGTTTCGCAGTGTGGTCATGCCAACCTTACAAGTTGCTGCCACCAGGGGAGAGGTGGCTTTTGGATATTCCCTGATCCTCCTGACTGCTGCTCCTGCTTCTCTTCTGCTATGTTGCTCTTCTGAGCCATGGAGATCCAGTGCAAGGATTAGTAGTTATAAAGCAGACCTTACCAGAAAGGAGACAGAATATTTCTTACGCAGGTGGCTTGTTGAGAAGATGTAGAGCCTGAATGGTGGCACAAAGGAGGGTTGAGGAGGGTGGCTGTGGGAAAGGAGAGCTTAACTGCCCTGGCAGTGGTGAGCAGCTCTTGGTCAACTTTGCTCCACTGCAAGATCAATCCCCTCTAGTCTGGTCCTTCAGCTTTGTTCCTAGAGCAGCAGCGCCTGAGGATTTTGTCAAGTAGCCTTGCCTCCCTGGTGGGCCCTGCGTTGTCTCCTGCTGCAGCTAATGCTTCTGATTTGGGCCGGAGGGGAGACTTTAAGTGCCATGCTGAAGCTGATAGTCTGGGGAATTACTATTTTTACCTTCTTGATGCTCAAGAGATCCCAATTTTTGTGTCAGAGGGGAGTGTTGAGACAAAACTGGAAGCAGCTGGGCTATGAGGTGAGGATCCTGCCAGTGTGTGGTCAGATGTCCTGCCCTGTCTTGCTTCTCTGGGGCCTCTCTCAGGACAGAGACCTGACTGTCTCATGTATGTCCTCTTCCCAGGTCTCCTGGGAGCTGCCCTCTGCCAGCTGCGGCTGAGTGGTGGCACCCCGTGTTGCTTCTCCCATCCTTCCCTAGCTGTTGAATTGAGGGCTGTGCACAGAGCTGTGTGGCATGGGGTGTACAGAGCAGCCTTCTTGGTGCTAATGCTTGTCCCAGCAACCGTGCATCTGCTTGTCCCGCATGTGCATAGTTAGATGGTAAGCGCAGAGCCCCAGCGCTGCAGTGCCGCTCGATGTGCTGCCGTCCTCGCTCTCCTGTGGGAAAGGTGGGTGTCACTGCTGGGGCTGGCCTTTGTGTCCAGGAGGGCTTGTGTCCCCACCTTCAGATGGATCGTACAGAGTTTGGCCGTGCACAGAAAATGAAGAATTCCTGAGACAGGCAACAAAGCTGTCTCTGCCATGCTCCCCAAGCCTCCCTGTGGATGTGGAGGGAGAAGATGTGGGGATGGGGCAGCTTGGGGCAGAGCCCCTTCACCTGGGCAGAGCTCAAGCAGAAGCCTGCATTTCAGCTTTGCATTCCTAACCCAGTGCCAAGGTTTTCATCGGGCTTGGTCATTCATTTAACTGAACAGGCAGCCTGTTGGTTTGACTTCATGCAGCTGAAGTCCTTTTGGATGTTCTTGAACTGTGCTGTGTGTTGTGTGTTGGATTTTTTTTTTTTTTTTAATCTGAAACTCTGCACTCGGCCATAATTTTTATGATTGAGAAAGCAAGGGAAACTGTGAGACATGTGGCACTGTCCCTCTGCACGGAGTGCAGGCTGGTTCCACACTGCTGCTCACAGAGTAGCAAATGCCTGGGAAGATGCCTGAGCTCTGAGCGCAGCTCTCCGAGCTTGCGTGCTGCTGATGTCACCCGCATGCTTCAGTGGTTTTGGCTGAGAACATGCTTCTGCTTACTCATTCATAAGCTAAAATCGTCTGTGAGGTTCACCCAGTGTGGGACTTCTCCTGTCCAAACTTAGCTCCTTATATCATGTGGTGCAGAGCCTGTGTGGAGCAGCCTCCACTGCGGAACTGAGCCCGCGTCCATGCTTTATCCTCTGTCCTGCAAGGGTCACAGCATGAAGGACTTTCCACCTCGACCCTTCAGCCACTCATCTGCACAGGCAATTGGTTTACCCAGGTTTATACCTGGGTAAATGTGCTAGCACCCGTGCAAGCAAATCACTTGGCCAGGATGTGAGTTTCATGGAGGAGAATATTAAAGAGGAAAAGGTCATTTTGGCCACCAGGATTTACATGGAAAGTACTTAAAAAACAGGTTTGGAAGATCATTGCTCTTGGGAGGCATTGGAGGTTGCTGAGTGGAGCTTGTGTCATCAGGCAAAGAGGAGGCAGGAGACAGTCTGATCCATGTTCCTGGCTGGCGAGCACAGCTGGAAACAGCAGATAGCTTCTGCTCTGCATGGGACATGGCTGGCTGGGCTGGCCCCAGAGTAGCTTCTTACTGTCTTCTTTAGCCATAGAAAAGGCTGATTCAAAGCCACACATATGAAGACACGATCATTGGAGCAGTGAAGCTGCAGAGAGGTGTGGGTCTGGCTCCTCAGGGCAGGGTCAGGCATGGGCAGAGGCAGCAAAGGGAGAAGGGAAGGGTTACACAGGTCCCAGCTCTGTCAGTGTGCTTCTCTTGTTGTCCCTGAGCTGTTTGGTTCTTGCTGCTTGTGCGGCTGAGGCTGGCAAGGTACCTTATTCAGGAGGACCATGGGGATAGTGCAGGAGGACTCTCCACCCCAGTGCTGATCCTCTTCCTACCAAGAGCACGGCACTAGCGGAGGGGCTGTGAGAGCTGCTTGACGGCACCAGGCTACCCCAGAGATTACCCTGGCACTGAGGTCTGGGCACAGCCAAGTCCAGCCTTCACTTTCTCCACCTGTTCCCTGCTGCAGTGTCACCCTGGGCAGTGGAGCAGCCAGGACATAAGGGCAGTGTCTGCTCCGGGGTGTTGCTGGAGCTGGGCACGCAGCCTCCACCCTGCATGTCTGCTGTGCTTCAAGCAGTACAGACCATCCCCTCAGAGACTGACCATTCTTCTGTCTTGTCTCTGAAAAATGGCATATGGAGAGGCAAGCAGGGCTTGGCATTGCTTCCCAGAGAGTACAGTTCAGCTGGGCATTGACAGGGTTGAGGACATGGGCCAGGGTTGGAGGGCCCCAGCTCCTGGAGCTGTGGCAGGCCGTGGCCTTCAGTTCAATTTTTGACTGAGGTATATATTTCATCCTGTCTTGTCGTAGTTTTTTAGGCCATTTTTCTGAGACTGAAGGCAATCTGAAATGGTAGCTTGAATCTTGCAATGTCCTCCATGTCTTGGCTGCACAGACAGGGGGCACAAGTCCATTTGTGACACGGGCATCAGCCCTGCAATGCTTGAATCCCTGTTCCTCTAAGTCTGTTCATTTAGTATCAGACACTCCAGAACTCATGGAGTGCAAAAGCTCCTGATTTCCCATAGTATGAGAAGGATCACGGTTAGAGCTAGTGGTGAGGGCACTGATCTCCAGGTGGAAATTTTCATGGATGGTGAGAGCAGTAGTTGAGCTGACTGAATGCAGATGGGGAATCCTCTTCATCCTGCACTTACACCAACAGGTTCTAGTTGAATGGAAGAGATCTTTTAGAGAGACAAACTGATCCTAAGGCTCAAGTTGGTCGTGACTCCAGTCTGTCCCTATCTGAGCAACCACACAATGCTGATGACCATCTGCATTTTGTTAAACTTGATTTCTGGTTCAAATGTCCATAACTTCATCTCTGAACACTACCTCTTGTCTCCCTCTTCTACTGCTTTGAGTGTCCTCCAGGAACAGAAATCTTCCCGTTGCTTTCTGCTGGACTCCTCTTCTTTCCTGCATATGTTCAAAGGTAAATCATTTAGTCTGGAAAAATAACAGCTCATGGCAATTCAGTCTTCATTACTTCAAGGACTTCTAAAGCATCCCCACCAAAATAGCAGTCCCTCAGTGATATTCTATGATGAAATTACTTAGCAGTGCTGAAACAGTACCTTATAGCCCTCCAAAACTGCTGCCTTTCCAGAGTTTAACCCTGTGAATCCAGTGAAGTTCTTAGAAGCAGTGGTGGGGATGGCATTGAAGGGTTGCATCAAGCTCTGGGATACTTGGCTGTGGACTTCCAGAACAACACCAGATGAAGAAGCCCTCCAAAGTTTCTATCCTGCTTTAAAGATGCCTGTTCAGGTGTCAGAGAATCCACAGTGCACTTGAAGTGGTCCTGGTCGTTAATTACACTCCTAATATAGTATTTTTAATGAGCAAGCCTTGTTTTAATGGATGGCCATGGTCTTTTGTTTCTACTTTGAAGAATTCATGAGTCTTTTTCTTGCCACAGCCTCTTTCCCCAGCAGGTACCTTCTGACTGATGAAATCACCTCTTAAGCTGTTCTTTGAGGAGATTAAGAGACTGAACAGTTTATGTCCTTAAGGCAGATAAGATTGTAGTTAATGTCTATGCTATAAGCCCTCCATTTTTTTTTTGCATCCGTTTACAAATATAGACCCTGCAGTCAAACAAAATTCCAGCAGTTTTCCCCCCTCTGGAGTATACAATGAAAGCAAGTGTTCCTAGTGCATTGCCCAGCTGCATGCTTTTAATAGTGATGCTCCCCGTTTTTCTAGGATCATGACTGTCACTCCAGAGTGCTGTTTTTTCTGTTCCTGGTTGAATGAGTCAGTATCCAGTCAGAGCCCAGCTTACCAAGCAGCTCAGATCACACTTATTCTTCAGGAGCACTTATTTATCACACAATATTTTAATAATATGAAGAATTCAGCAACATTAATTTTGTATTTTCTGCGATATCATTAGCCATAGGCCAAGGAAAGATACCTTTGAGGTCCCATTATAAATGCTGTCTTTCCCACTGAATAGGGTCCTCTTAAACTCTTGGACGCTTATCAGTTAAGCCATTTACTAATGCAAATTATTGATGCTTGTTTAGCTGCCATCCAGCTAATGCACTGTACTAGTCCAAGTTTATGACAGCCACAGTTACCTTTTTTAACAAGATGATTATGGTCATAAAGAATATACTGTGTCAAGCCCAATAAGGTCTCACTGGCCTCATAAACGTTCCTGCCAATCTTTCTGTGTCCAGTGAGTGTCCCTTGTGCACCAGTCCTTCGCTGTCCTGGGATCTTCCTGCTACTGAGATTGAGGAATTTAAACTCTGTTAGAAAAGCCAACTGGGAGGAGATGGTAATCCCATTCGAACAGAAACCAGCATCTCCACCTGGAAAATGCTGCTGGAGAAGTTTTTAAATGAAACATTCTCTCAGAGTAAATATGTAAAGGAAATAGGAGGGGAGGAAAGGTTATTCTCTAGAAACTTGATCTCTGCTGATAATCTCTCTGCAGCCACAGGGTTCATGGCTGACCTGGGCAAGGGGGAGGGACAGGAAATCAAAGAACAGAGGGGATTTGGAAAGGAATGTCTGAAATAAAAAGTTAAGGCATGGATAAATATTTTGGCTGAAGTATTTTTTGACATGCTATGTCAAATACATTATTCTTACCTGCTATGTAGTTTTTTTCATCAAGAAGCGTAGAAAGGTTTACCCAGAGCCTAGTGTTCCTACTTGGATCCTAGAGCAGGAAGAAGCTGCTTGTCCACAGCCATGCAGCAACGAAGACAGAAGAAGAAGGCCTGTTCTCTGCTTCCCTATCAGCTGTTCCACCCATCACTGCCATGTTGCCTTAGCTCTGCTATGTCACACTCTGGCTGAGGATTCCTGCCTTCTGCTGCATCCTGGCTAGGCTGCTGTGTAGGATGTTGCAGGACCCCTGTAATGATTGGCTCTGTGATACAAATCCAGAGAAAGCAAAGGGTTAATTGCTTTTTCATCAGTCACCTAGCACTGGGGAGGAGGGGTATAACCTCTGAAAAAATCGACTGAGTTGCCTTGATGCTTGTGTGGATGACTCACATCTGTGGTCTTAGACCAAGGCTTTTGCAGCACTGAGGTCACCTTCTATGAGCTCCTGCTTGCCTATGAGGAGATCCTGGAAACTTATTAGGCTTTACTGCACATAAAAATGGAGATCCAAATGAAATCAGACACCTCAGCTCTTTAGCAGCCAGAATTAGGTGTCACCTAAGGGAGAGCCCCTGAAACTTCCTGTAGAGCAGAGCAGTAATGTAGCCAGGAGGAGTGGCTGGAAGTCCATGTCTGTCTGGAGCTCTAGCACCTACCCTAGGTCTGTGTCTGGTCTGCTCAGCAATCAACACAGTGAGTCCCCATGAGGACAGTCACTTCACAGAGCAGGTCTGCCTCTCTCCTAGGAGGTGGTGGTCATGGTGGTGAGCTGTTGGTGAGCATCTCGCGGGGAGGTGGGACATCAGGCTCCTCCTAGCCTTACAGGCTCTGAACTCCTAGCCCAGTCTGTAGAGAGGGCAGGGAAGGGGCTCCCTCCGTGGACAGGAGTAAAATGTTTGGAAGTTTCAGCGAGCAGATGGGGCGGAGCTGCATGTAGGAGAAGCAGGTCTGAGAGCCCAGCAAGTCAGTGCCTCCTTGCCAGTCCTGTTTTGAGCCCACTGCTTTCTTCCCTACTTGGGCTGTGGTGTTACACTGCTGCTGGCCCTCACTCCGTGCTCCAGTTGAGTGTGTGAGAGGCCCATGCAGGGGTTAGCCCTGAAGGAAGAACAAGTTGCTCTTCACTGTAGGAATATTCATGAAAAATACAGCAATCTGAAAAGTGACAGTTTTCCTTTACTGAATAGCAGAAGAATTTCCCAAACTAGTTATTTATGGTCCTAAAGATGGTTTCCATTGCTATTGCACAACACTACGGGCAGCTGTTCAGAAATGTTGCTCCCCTCCTTGCTGTGGCTTCTGCTTGGAGTTGGCCCTGAGAGCTGAGTTGCTCGGGCAGCGAGAAATGCTTCTGTCTGTGAGCACTTGCTGAGCCCCTTGCAGGGCACTGCCATCTAAACAAAAAAGCCATGATAATGGGGTCATCGCCATAGGTAAAATGGCATTTTTGTCTTGAAAGTTGCTGAAATCAATATATATTTGATATATTGGTTAATGCAGCAGCAGATTAGTGTGCTAGGGAGCTTACAGGTCTTGTGTGCAAGACTCATATCCAGTCCCTTTCAGAGTGCTGGAATTCTTTTAACTCTGATTGGCCTGGGTTGTAACTCACTGTATGATTTGCAGCTGAATTTAGCTCTGATAACTCTGAAGCTGCAGCCATCACAACCCCGTTTCCAGATGTGCAGTGCTTTATCTTGCTCCCATCATCAACCAAAGCCAGGGGAAGTCCCTGGACTTTTTTTTTTATTATTTTTTATTTTATTTTTTTTTTCCATCACGTGCTGTATGTGTGTGAGGAGATCGTTTCCAATGGAGGCTGGCAGCTTCCAGCTCGCATCCATCTGTTTCTGTGGTTGAAGGGGAGGGAACATTTATATCCTGTAGATTTACTTCTACTTTGTGTATTGTAAAATTTGAGCTCCTTCTGGTAGTTACTCACTCCTTGTAATCTTCTATTTTCTTTTGCTTCAGGGACACATTGGCTTAAGTAGCAAGTAAGAGTATGTTCCATTCAATTTAATAACGTGCAGGCAGTTTTGAATTTGCATTGCATTTAGGATAAAATTCCTCAGTTATATAACCAGTGAAAATCTAGTTCTGAGCTTCAATAATTGTGTTTTCCTAGACATAACTACTTTACTTTGCTCATCAGCAACATGAAACAGCTGAAGACTTCAGCAAGTTGTATGTGCATTTATTCTTGTGTCAAACCCCACATTACATGTATTTGCTTAGCTGGGGGCTTGGAAGTGAGGGGAGGATCATTGCTTCCCATTTCTGCTCTTTTTTCAGCTTAGTTGTTGATGCTTATGCAGACACTGAAATGAAGAGAAAACCTATGCCCTTGTTCGATGCGTTCATGCCCTGCCTCTTCACACCATCCAGTAGTTGACTTCCATCTCAGCCATTTCCTTTCCTCACTTGCACTTGATGTTGGAAGGACATCCATGAAGAGCTGGATTTGTTTGCAGTTCTTGTTCCAGGTCCCTGGAGTGTGACATACTGACTCTCCCTTTGTTGGTGTTAATTGCTCCCATGTTGTCTACATGGAAAATTCCCAGGATTCTTTTTGCTCCTTATTTATACAGGATTTATTCTGGTCCATCCTTCTTTCCCTTTAACTGTGCCACTGCTTTCTAGGGCCAAGTCCCTGTTGCTCTATTTGTACTCTGCTTGGTCATAGTAACAGGCAGACCCTGTGTGGGTGCTTCAGACTCAAAGCTGTCCTCTGCACAGCCAAGAGGTGCCCTGCAGTGACCCAAACAAGTCCAGCCTGATGAAAGACTGTCACAAGTGCCACCTACCTCACCAGTACCTGTAATGCACACCCTTTTGCTACTTGACCCCCAATCCAGAATATCCTCTCTCCAGTCCTGTAATTCATTGTGCTACACAAGCTGTGAACTGTTTGTTCAATTTGCGAATTGCTCTTGGTCTCCCACATGCTGCTGCACCACATTCTCTGTTGATCAGTGGTATAGGAGTCCCATCGCTAGCCAACATCATTTTATTTGGCCCTGCACCAGCTGGTCCCACTGCCATTCCTGCATGGCAGCATCTATCACGTGGGCTGAGTGTGAGTGCACCACGGAGGTGTGTTTGGCACTTAAGAGGCAGTCTCTTGTCACAAGGTTCACGTGAAATGGCTCTGATGCCCATGGTATGAATGCTCATGCCAGCCAGGGAATCCATCTTCTGTTGCTAAAACACATATGGCCTGGCATAGCTAGCTGCCATGCCCCTGAAGAGCTGCCTCACTGTGGAGCAGTGGTCCATAGTAGCCTGCTGCGCAGCTAGCACTGATATCGTGTCTGAAGAACAGGGAAGGGACAGTTTTAGCTGTTTCACAGCCTGTCTTCCTGCCTGCTGCTAGAACCCAGAAGGAAGGAGAAGTATGCCACCAGGATCTGTCAGGAGGGGATGGATGCAAGGAGAGCTTTGCACTGAGGTAAAGCAGGACTAGTGTCACGGGGCTGCAGACACAGCAGTATTGCAACAGGCGTGTGGTTGGGCTGGGACATGATTTCTCGTAGCTGATGGAGTCAGGCTGTTCTTTTGTGTTCCCAGAGAGCAGTCATACTGGAGAGCAGGCTGTCGGCAGACAAGGCTGTTGGGGGTGTTGCAGGTCCATCATGTTGACTGCCTACATTGAGACAGGAAAGGGTAGACACGGCATCATCCGTGGGAGTGATTTATGAGAGAGTCACCAGAAAACCCTTCCATGACAGAAGGTTCCTGCCATGCCACATCTAATGCTGGCCTGTTGTTGATGCCACATTCTTCCGTCTACCTTCCTCCTGGCATTTTCCATTTGCTGTCTTTCTTGTGGATGTTTTGGACTGCTGACAGAAATAAATCACAGAGAACACTTTGAATTGGTTAGACCCATTAGATGACATTACTTTCGCATACTACTTTTGAGTAAAAATCTGAGTTCCTCTTGTCCTCAAGCCTGAGTCTGAGCCAATGCTCTAAACGCCCTCTGGCTCTTCCTTAAGATGTTTTACTTCTTTCTGAAATGTCCAGTAGCTTCCCAAAATATCCAAGAGCATCCAAACCCTGAATGTTCACTGCTCATCAACCCCTCCCCAGCAGGGACTGGGAACACATTTTCCATTCAAATCCTTGCCCCTTCTTCTGTTTTCAAATAAATCCATTCCCCACTGTCTTGGCTTCAAAATGTTGGAGAAATTGTCATTACGTTTCTGTTCCCCGTTTGTAAAAGAAAGGGATGCTTATATTAGCTATGAATTGTGTATCAGCTGATTTAGTAGTCTGTTGATATGGTGGAACCAATATGAAATGACTGCACTCATCCAGCAAAGGTAGAATGCTGGGTTGTGAACAGTTAGGTGCATGGGATTACTTGCAATATAAATAGAATTGACTCTGACTGAACTTGAAGGTGAACATGAAGGACTGATGGTAGGTTTAAGACAACTTCATTTGACCAGTTTTATTAATTTGCATCCCCTCCAACCTTGATTACTGAAAAGTCTATCCCACATTTCCTCATGAATGGGAAGACCTAATTCATGAGGTTAAGATAAACAGAAACATAACTAAAGGATAAAAAGTAAAGGAAAGTAGAAACCTGGGAGGGTGGGAAAGGCATCGTGTTTAGAGCATTGCCTTTGAATCCAACCTTGTTCAAGGTGGATATTGCAACTGGGGGTAAGGATGAGATAGCACATCAGTGGCATTGGGAAGGTGATATACTCTATGCCCAGTCATAGTAGAAACAGGTTGTAGGAACAAACACATGTAGAGCCACTCCAGCTTGCTGAAAGTTACCTCTCCTTTCTCTGTGTGGGTATGTGTGTGGTGGTGTAGCCATGTTTCTTTGCTGGAGAAGATCCTTGTAACTGAGGAAATGGGAAAGGTTTGCCTCCGAAGTCAAAGCTGGGACAGCAGTGTATAATGTGGACTGCAAAGAGGAGAGCTGGCAGCATGATAGAACAAACAGAAATACCACATGGGGTTGGGGGTCGGAAGGTATTGTGGGGATGTGGTAGTCTTCTCACACATGCAGTGGTCCACTGGAAGGTTGAGGGTGCACTAAGGGATTTTGTGGATTTCATAGCACTCTTCAGCATGCATCTGCTGCAAAACTGTATTAAAAAGTAGCTCACAATGCAACCAGGAGTTTCATAGTATTTCATTCAGCTGATAATTTCTTATTTTATTGTGATTCAGGTCTCTTTACCATTGTTACAGTTAAAACGGGAAGAGATCCTGTTTCTATTGGTATTTTTAATAAAATAAGGGAGAATTGACCTACAAGGATGACATGCAAAGCATAAAATGCTGATTCTGCTCTCTGGATAAGTCACTCCGGGGTGACTTAGCATACCCATGTCTAGCTTGATAGCATTTTCTATGGGAAGACTTTCTGGATGTCTGAAGACTTGGTGAAGATGTCTTAATTGCCTTCAAGGGATACCCAAAAACTCATAAAGAAGAGCTGTTCTTAAAATGCATTGTTTTAAACCTCAGTTCCCTGTTCATGGATGAGAAGATGTTTATTCCAGTTCTTATGATACTCTAGGGATAACTTTGCTGTAAAACAGAAAAAGCAAGACTTTACATTTTAAAGGGATACTGAGGTTAAACAACACTAAACAAATAGAAAGTAACAATTATTAAAGCCATGTGCAGAAAAGAAAGAAAACTAAAAAGAATTGAACTGTGCTGAATTGCAGTTTGAGACAAACTTTTACACTGTACCTCCATAAAGTCAGTGTTTAATTCCATAAGATGTTTCTCTGCTGGGGTTGAAAGTGATAAAAAGTTTGCCTCTGTACTTGTGCCAAACTCTGCCTGGACAAACTCTGTTGGACAAACTTAGATTTTTTTCCAAGTTTGCAGATGCTTCTCATTCCTTCCTATGTGGCACAGTGTTTGACTGGTAATTCTTTCTGTTTCAGCCGGAAAGGATAGATCCCAGTGCCTCTAGGCAAGGTTATGATGTCCGCTCAGATGTCTGGAGCTTGGGAATTACATTGGTAAGTGAGTGGGGTTTAAGCCCTCTGATGCATGGTAGTTTCCTGTTGGGTAGCCTTAGTGCGCTTTGTGATATGATGGGGTTGGTTATTGTCAAACGTGCTTGAAGCAAAGCCCATCTATGCTGCTGTGAAGCATTTTTATTTTGTGATTGAAGTGTGCTCCTCCTGGCTCAGAAAGAATACGAATTTCTTCAAGGCAGATGGCTCTCCTGAACGCCTGAGGATACATTTAGCTGCAGCTATGTTTTGCAGAGACAGATGTGAGTGAGGAAGAGGTGTTGGATTGTAAATGAATTTTGTCTTCAAAATCTTGTAAGAGAAGGGATGGTGTGGTGAGTGTGGTGCAGAATTGAGCATCCAACCTATGTAAATAAGCCTCTTACAGCCCTGGTGTCTGGTATTATTTGGTTGTGCAGAAAATTTCATTTAATCCTGGATCCCAGTTCCTCTCTGGCCAACCACAAAGCTGCTGGATACACACACTGATCATTTGAAATGATCTTTTCTTCTCAAAGTGGTGAAGCAGAAGAGAAAGCCAAAGCAGTGAGTCAGTAGCTTCTATGAATGGGCTGTCTTCCCTGCTGGCATTTTAAAATGCTTGATTTCTCAGTATCCATTTTCTGTAGTGGTTGTTAGGAAGCTTGGGAAGGAACTGGAAGATTTTACTTTACTACTTTAAAAATCTTAACAAAAGCATTGGTTCATTTTATAGACAGTGGAAGAGGGACATTCATGCCATGAGTTTGGCATACCTGAATTAAATCTGGAGACACACCTAATGTAGTTAGCAAAACTAGCTTTTTAGTGTAATGTTCCCTGCCCTTCTCTCAGCTAAACTTCCTGTAGCAGATGGCATGAGAAATCTTGTCTTACTCTAAGTTTGAGTTTTCGGGGTCCTTGTAGAGATTTTCTTTCACTACCTGAACTTACCTTTGTGTAACCTATCTCATGCTGTTGCTGTCTTTTTGCAGTATGAGCTTGCCACAGGGCGATTCCCCTACCCCAAGTGGAACAGTGTGTTTGACCAGTTGACACAAGTAGTAAAAGGAGACCCACCACAGCTGAGTAACTCAGAGGAAAGGGAATTCTCCCCAAGTTTCATCAACTTTGTCAACTTGTGGTAAGTGTTCTCTGCTTGAAGCACTTGGAGGTGGCTTGGCTTGTCATCGCTAGGTATTTAGCATGTAGCTTGCCAAGCACTTTTTAGCTTAGTTTCATGTTCCTGCAGCAACGTGAGGATGAGGACTATTCACATTTAATTTCTTTGGAAGGTGATGGGAGGTTTGTGAGTCTGAGTAGGGTCTGAAGGGCAGACTATTGGGTGTTGCTCTTCAGGGAGAGAATAAGGAAGAAACCTATGAGACTCTGTGTACAGGAAATCCATGATAAGACCCTTGGTGGGAGGTTTGCGTGACTGGAAAAAAAGGCCTGGTCTGTGCAGCCTGTTCATTAGTTAGTTATGACACAGCCTTAGGACAGACCTCCTTTTTGTTTTACCTTCTTCAGGAAGAAGCCTGAGAAACCTGGCAGTATTGCCTTGTGGTTGAGCTGAGGATCTGTACTTTTCCTGCCTTTTGCATAGCAAAGCCAGGAGCCCTCCTGCCTGGGAGGACAAGGCTCTGCTCAGCAGAGTGGCTGTCAGGACCTATAGCAGGTGGCTTGCTTGGCTGTTGGTTTCTTTTCCCTTGTTAATCATATGACAAGGTCAAGACTCAAAAGGCTTTTATGGCAGGGTCTCTGCAGTTCAGTCAGCCCTGGATTGGGGGATTGGGTGTGTAGAGAGATTGCGCAGGAGAAACCTGGAGCAGTCCATCTGCCTGCTATGTGTGCATGGTCCTGCTGAAATTAAGGGCTGATTTGTGTATTTTCTAAGTACTTTTCCAACAAAATATAAAAGGTCATCAAAGTCATTTTGTTGATTTAATAATGAAGTGCACAGAAGATTGATCAATGTGACCTGTGTGGCTCTTCTGCTGGGACCTTCTTTTCTGGGCTGATCCAGGCGCTGGACATCCTGAAGCTAGGGGTGCCCATCTCAAAGCTCTGCAACACAGGAAGATTCAACGTGAAACAACTCTTAACTTTCAAAAGGTTTTGTTTCTGACTGTTTTAAACCCACTAGAGAAACGAAAGGTTCAGGTTCAAAATGGAAAAGATTTTTGTGTTTGGATTTTATTCTTGTTCAGAATTAGAAATTTTAATGGAGCCCAGGTTCTAGTTTCCAGGTGGCTGTAGGAAGACCTTGTTATTATCTTTGGTCTGCAGGAAATGAAGCATCAAAATGGCTTGGTGCTTCAAAGAAGTTTTCATTTTTCAGTCATAAAGTATGTGGTATTTGATCAGAAAGTCAGTGTTGCTTTCCCCATGTACAATACAAACAGCAGTGTGGTTTTGTTTCACCACATACATATCCATAGAGGTGCAATATCATAACACTGTGTTCAAAACCAGGAGCTTGCTCTCCTGCCTGTATGTGCTGTTGGGTTTGGCTACAGATTACCCAACAGCGGAACCTGCATGGCATCTCTGGTAAGCAGCAGTGTGTTAGGCCAACATGTCCAATTGGGTCAATTCATATTTCCTGCCCATTTACCCCTCCTAAAGCGTTCTGTTCCAGGACAACTGCAATGCATAAAACAATGGGACAGTTTTTATTCTAATTCTGTTTTTTGTTTAATAATGCTTTTGTAAATAATCTGACTTATGCCTGGAATACTTATGTGTTCATAGCAACAATGTAATAAATATTTCTCTTAATAATGTTTAGTTAACCATAAACAGTAATCTTTGGTGTTACTCAGCAGGCAGGTAAGTCTCCTAAAGACTGTGCTTTTAGGTGACAGCACAAATCTCCTGGGCATTTTCCCACAAATGTGAATCTAGTAATTTTCTATTTTTGGTATTCAAGTGTCAGGAAAGATGATGAAAGTGTTGTGCAGTGTTGCTGGCTGCTGGCTGTGATAGATCAGTGAGAAAATGTTATTTTTGATAAATGTTAGAAAGTTTCTGGGATTTTTTTTCAAGTTGTTTTGGATCCCAATGGTGCTTTGAATGCCTGAGTAGAACAGTTTTCTCCATCAGCCCACCTCCCTATGTTACATGCCTATCTGAAGTCACACACCTTCTGGAGCTGTTTACAGCAATTAATCTTCTGCTTCAGAGTTTGCAAAGTATCCAAGCTCTGTGTTTGGCTTTTCAGAGTTTCATGTTGGCAGCTGCAGAGCTAACAGTACTTGCAGGAAACATTGCAAGCTCCTGAGGTCCAGCGTGACTGGGAAGGATATCAGATGTTCCAGCAGAAGAGCTGTAAAGCACCTGGTGCTGCAAATGGCTATTCCAGATCTGCAGCTTTGCACTGAGTTAGGAAAAAAAAAAAAAAAAAAAAAAAGATTTACGAAAATTTTTCTGCTTAGTGAGCTGAAGCACTTAAAAGAGTTGTAAGGAGCATATTTGAATTGTCAGACTCACAAAACTCAGAAGATGAATTTCATTTGGGTAGGAAAAGCTTGAAGCGAGGGTGTCTGTGCAGCAGCCACAGGATTTCTTACCTTCTGCCTCTGTAGGCCAGTCAGAGGACAGAGAAGAGCCAAGCGTGAGCGTGCAGCATAGTTACCCACTGCTTCTCTGAATAATTTGAGGTCATATTGTAGTAGCTCCTGAATTTTAAAAAGCGTCCTGCCACAGCCTCCATGGATGGAAATACAGCTGTCAGGAATTGTATTTGTGCCCCCTCCCCATTTGGGTACAACACTGCATCCCCCCTTTGTCTTTGGGGTGGCTGCAGCTCGTACCTTGAGGGCAGAGGCTGCTGGTGCCAAGTGTCTTGTTGGGGCCAAGCAGCAGCATGGCCTGACCCTGCATGGGCCTGACCCACCTCCTTCAGATGACACCGCTGCCTCTGAGCAGGCCCCACAGGCCCTCTGAGGCAGTGGAGGCAGGCTGGAGGGAGCGATGGAAGAGGCATTCCTGCTGCCCAGTGCAGGAGCTTAGTTGGGCCTTGGTGTGGTGCCCTTGGAGAGTCCATGTCCACCCCAGGGCACCCAGGCAATGCCTGCCCCCAGGCCTCTCCTGTCCCTCTGCCATGTCCCTGCTGCTGCAGGGGCTTTGGTGGCTTTTGCTGCCACCTGCTGTCCCCACCATAGCCCGGCCATGCCCCTGTGCTGCTCTGTGGCCAGGCAGCCAGTAGGTCATCCCCATGGTATGGGGAGAAGGTGGCCACCAGCAGCCACCACTCTCCACAGCAAGACTGACAGGAACACTGGAGGCAGAGGACAGCATGAGGAGTGAGGACAGCATGGCACGCTCTCTATTGCCTTGGCCAGAAGGACTTGTCAGCTGTAGTGGTGCTGAGCACAGCACCTCTCCTGGCAGCTGTGGCCCACTCAGCGCCGGACGTGCCACCAGTGCTTGGAATGATCTGGGAGGGCCTGGAAGCTCTCTCTTGCCCCTGCAGAGTGGTCCGATTGCCAGATGGATGATACAGCCCCTGCCCCAGCCCACATATGTGCCAAGGGGATGGTGGTGTGCCTGTGTGCCCTGGCAGACAGTGGTGTGCCTGTGTGCCCTGGCAGACAGTGCAGGCTCTCCTCTGCTCCTTGCCATGCTGTCCTCCTGGCTGGAGTAGGCCAGGGCTACCTACTGAATGCTGCTGCCCAAAACTTCTGGTTGTGCTGGTCAAACCCATTTCCATATGGGTAGGACTGTGACAGTCGTGGTGGAGTTTAGCTTGCAGCTGTCTTAGGCCTGTCCCCAGTGGGATTTGTTGATGGCTATGGGGTCTGTACTTGTGCCAGCACCTTCACCCATGTTGGAAGTCCAGTGATGACTCACAACATGAAAAGGATGGGTTTTGCAGGAACCAGTTTCCTGGGCTTGAATAGTTCAGGATACTGTTGAGTTCCACCATGACAGTGGAATTCAGTATTTTGTGCTGTAAAAATTTGCAAGTAATGTCTGTAAATGTTTCTCCCGTCCCACTTTTTCCTAATTCTCTTTCTGTTTTCTTTAGCCTTACAAAGGACGAGTCCAAAAGGCCAAAGTATAAAGAGCTTCTGGTGAGTGCAAAGCATGGCTGCCTATGCCAGCTGTCATGGTTATACTGATAACACAGTAGAGCTGGGTCACACATTTGGGGTTGCTCCATGTCTTCTCAGGTGATGAAGGCAGTATTCAGCTCTGCAGCCTGAGGGAAAGCACCATGTCCATGCCACTGTGTCTGGCTTGTGCAGCTTGTGATGATGGCCAGGATTATTGCTGTCTGTACCCCTGTTCTAGGAGATCAGTGTAAGGAGAAATGCCATGTTGCAGTGGATCAGCTAACCAGGCTTAGCTAGCCCTGAAATATTCAGGCTTGGGAAACAGCATGTTGGGTGTGCCCCATAAATTCTGCCTTTGATAGAGATCCTGGCACCTGCACTCAGGAGGCCTGTCAAATTGCTGACAGACACTGTCAGGTGTAATTGCCTCCAATGTACAAGCCACACCATGAGGCTGGGAGTGCTCTGGTAAAAGTGAGTCCTGATAGAGCACAGCTCTGGAATAAGATACCAGCAGAGCCTGTCTGTGATGAGGTGCTCTGAAGCAGGAAAGTTGATGGGGCTTTTGGACTGGATAAGTTACACTTCTCAACCATGTACCTTTAAGGAGCTCTGGGTGTCCCTTCAGGGGATATGGGAAACCATGTCCTGGGTCCCTGATAGTATTGTCATGATATGAATGAAATTTGACTGGCGTCCTGGCCCAACGAGTCACCATGTTGTTATGTTCCAGCTGTTGTCAGTTGGGTCTAGCCAGTACAGTCTGCTGGGCTGACTAGAGAGTCACTGTTCAGGAGAACTGGTTTTGCGTACTGATCTCCTGTTTGAACCCAAGTCATGTCTCCCTGTCATTGCTGTCTCCTCATTGCTGAAAAGGCTGCTGATGAAATCTTTCATGAAAATATTTCACTGTGTGTCCCATGGAGTCCCATCCTACCTCTGGACTGTACATTTAAGAGGGGTTCTTCATATGCAAAAAGCCATGGACCAGGCTATGTCCTGGTGTCCTACAGTCACCACCAAGACCTGTGGTCTCTCGTAAAGCAAATCCATATACTAAGCTTTTATCCAGGGTAGCCAGCCTGTGTCAGAAAGGCAAGTATAACCTTGTTCTTTCTCTATCTGATTCCAGAAACATCCCTTCATTCTGATGTATGAGGAACGCACAGTGGATGTTGCATGCTATGTTTGCAAAATCCTGGATCAAATGCCAGCAACTCCCAGCTCTCCAATGTATGTCGATTGATATTGCTGCTACATCAAACTCTAGAAAAAGGGCTGAGAGAAAACAAGCTGTAAAGAATTTTCATCACATATTGCAGTGTTTTTAATGCTCGCCCAGACACCATGTGCAATAATATTGGTGTTATTTCCATCCTGTCTGTATAATGTTGTCACATATAAGTGCATCCCTGTAATACCTGATCACACAGTGTTAGTGTTGGTCAAAGAGAGACCTCATCTGCTCTTTTGTGGACATATTCATGAAATGTGGAAATAAGTACATTTATTTGTTGACCGTGATTGGATAGCACCTAAAATTCATTTCTAGACTCAAAACTTGGAGACTTCTCAGCAGCTACTGGAAAGATTTTTCTCTCAAACTCTTCCAATTGTTGTTTCAAGTAATAATAAAAAGCAAACAAACAAAAGTTAGGCGTTGTCTATCTGAACATTAAGAGACTTTGCCTGGAGGGAGAAGAACTTGCTTAGCCAACGAGATACTTTGCCGTCTGGAGCTAGAAAGGCAAAGGAGAATTTTATTCTTCACAAAGTGCAATAGATTTACTGCTATGAAATTCTGTTGCTTTACAGTCGCTGTGTACTTTCTGGGGACAGTGTGCTCAGCTGACCTTCCTGTTAAAGAGAAATCATGTTAAAAATAGTGAATATGTCTTTACCAAAAATACGTTGCATTGAAAGAGGCTAACATTAAACTATTCAGAGATGGGACATAATGTATTCTTTCTCCTTTTACCAAGCCAGCCACTCTTCACTTTTAACTAGGTGTCCTGTAAATTGTTACCTGGTAAGATAAGACCTAAATAATTATTAAACTACTCAATTGAATTATAACCTGCTTGTGACCTGATTTATAGCTTCACAGTACTCACCACCAGCTAGCTTTGCTTTGACTTCAACGAGTGCCGTTCACAAAGTCTGCAGCTGTTTTAGTGAGCCACAAATGAATGCGATTTCTAGCCTGTTTCTCATGCTCTTCACTGTCCCCAACACTGATGCCAGCACCTTTTCACTGACCCTAAGCCCAGCCCAGCAGCACTGCCACTTTCCAGCCTATTGTCCCTAACAAAATCAAACCTCGGTGGTTCCTTCTCACCGCTGCAATCAGGATGGTGGGGATGCTCTCCTGCCACACTGGGCTCTGTGCCCGTCACACTACTGCAAATGCGATGCTTTGCTTATCTGGTTGGAGATCTTGTTTACCTTCTTCTGGGTATATTTAACCTTTTTTGTTACTCTCAATAGCTCTTGTTATTGAACCTAGAGTGAACCTTCCTAAGACTGGTTAGTGCAAGGTAGTGGAGATGAAGGAGCAACTAACACCTGGGGTTTTAGCTGACCCTGCCAGGCCAGGCAAGGTGTGACCAACCTTCTGGCTGACTGGTGAGCACACAGCAGATCAGTCTCTCTCGCTCTCTTTTTGTTTTTCATTTGATGTCTTTTTCAGAGATTATTTTTTTTTCTGAAAACTTTTTATTTCCCCCACAACATTGCCGTTTTCAGACATTTTATAACATACCAGGGATAAATTGGAGCCTGTGTGGTCTGTGATTTCCATTTGAATTGACTAGTTTAGGCACTTGGTATGATTTTGTCAAAGTGAGAGCAACCCACTCACAGCTCTGTAGCAAAACCACACCCAGGATGAGGAGGTTTAGAGATGCAGTGGGAGTGAACACACAGTGAGTGGTACTGGCGGGATTTCCCTGGAAGGGGCTTCCCAGTTCAAACCAATACCAAGTGCAAACTGGGCTGCTACAAGAGCACTGGGGATCAGCACATCCCTGCCCAGCTCCTCAGTTGGGAAAGGAGAGCACCAAGGCCATACTTGGACACCTGGTATTTCTTCAGCCGCTGAAGGGACACCACTGCCTAAGGCTTGCAGCACTGTGCATCTCCCACTTGGCTGTTGGAGCTGGTCCTTCTGGCAACGCAGGCTGGTGCCGATATGATCCCCCAGGACACAGAGGGCCCTCAGCTGCCACCCTGCTAGGCAGGGAGCTGTGGTCCCCAGGCCCTTCCTGGACTGTGTTCCTGCACACAAAGTGGGATGGCCACTACCGTCTACCCAAAACAGAAAAATCAGAATTTTCTGAAGTTACTAGTCATTCCCAACAGCTCTGATTAATCACACAAAGTATTAGTTGAACAGGATAGGTATGTAGCATATCTAAAGCAGTAATTCTCCCCCCGGCCCTCTAGTCTCACAAAACTCAGTTTTCCTCAGGTTTGGCAGGTTCCCACAGCAGTGGTTCATCTCACTGGCCTGCAGCCACCTCTAATGGGGATCTCAGGCATGACTGAGTTTCACAAGATGCTGGCCAGGGGAGTACAGAGATGTAGATCGAGTCAAGACAGACACATTCAGAGGTGCTCTGCTTTCTGTCCCAATCTTTCAGCCATTAATGGCTGTTTCACAACATCTCCTTGATGTTCACTGAGATGACCCCTCCCAAAAGATCTGTTTCTCTGCAAAGCAAGCAGCTTTGCCCTGGCTCATTCAGCATGGCCGGGGTCTGTTCTCTGCTGCTGACCCCATCCCATGCTCATTTTCAGCAGCATGACTGGTTTGCTTTTGATGGGTGGGAAATGGAAACATGAAGTTTTGAACTGCAGGTGCCAGAGTCAGGTTTGGAATGTGCTGTGGCATGGATGGCTGTACAGGACAGGTCTGGTGTATTAAAAAAATCATTATGAACT
>NC_048910.1:850213-855068 GCF_011077185.1 Oxyura jamaicensis
TGGCTGTACAGGACAGGTCTGGTGTATTAAAAAAATCATTATGAACTATTAAGGGTGCACCATTTATTAAGATGTATCTTTATTTTTAAAAAATGGTGTATAGTGTTCAGAAGCTGTGAAAATAGTGTAAGAACTGTACATTGTGAACTTTTTTTTTTTTTTTCTTTTTTTTTTTTACCATAGAAAAAAATGTATAAAAAGTTATCAAAAAGCTGATGTGCAGGGATGTTGCCTTATTGTCTGTAAAATGGAGCTCAGGAACAGAACCGCTTCAGAGAGCTTCAGACTATTTTATCTGGTATCCTGGTTGGACTTCCTCCTCTATTTAAGATATTATACATGGATCAGAGTGTTTATGTAATAGACTATCCTTTTGCCTGCAGGTCAGTTGTAATAAAACTAGGATGCGACTGTGACCTTGTTATTTTCATTTTGTAAGGCCAGACATAAATGGGAAGAGGCATTTAAAGCTGTTGAAATACTTGACTTCCAGGCCCTCCCTCCAGGTGGAAGTGGCTGTACAGGAGTAAAGCAGCCTTTGGCTAGAAACTGCTTGTGCTAAATTAAAAAAGAAAAGATCTGGAGATCTGGATATATTTTCTTTCTTTGGAAGACTTCCGAGAATTCAGCAGCTCCTCTGTGCTCTTGGAGTGTGAGCTCTGTTTGCTACACAGGGAGCACTGACAGGATCTGGTGGTTTGAGACACGTTGTCCCTGTGAGGAGGGCAGGTGGCTGTGCCCACAATCTGGGGATAGAGCAGCTGATGCTCACAGCCTTGTAGGCTTATTTTATTTTAATGAGAGCTGTCACTGTCTGCAATGTTCAGATGATTTAAGAGTACTGAGTCCTGGGTAATTCCTACTGCCAAGACTCCTGGTGCTGGGATAAGTGTCTCCTGCCTGGAAGCCGTGGAGGGCTTGGAAACCATCCAGGTAGGTGAAAAGAACCAGACCCCAGCAGCTCCACCAGGAAAGAAGACGGTGTCTGGGCAGAGGGGCCATCCACAAGTGCCTGCAATGCTCAAAGTGGCTGGAAGGGACCCCACCAGGAGTGCAGGATTGGTGAGAGGGAGAGCACGAACATACTGGCAGGGATCGGTCACACGTAACACAACTCAGGACTATAAGTATTTATGAACTGGTGGAGCAGGAGGACATAGGCTCTCACAGTGTTCCTTCACTTGGAGGCTAAGAATTTTATCAAGAGAAGGAAAGGCAGCCAATGGAGCTGAAGAAAGGCTTGCTACATAGAGATACATGATGTGATAGGTTTGAGGTGGTTGAAATCTGTCAGCTTAAATAAATTCAGTGGTTCCATCATATCAAAGTGTTGTTTTATTTTTTGTTTTGTTGTTTGATTGATTTGTTTTTTGAAGTTTCCTGTTCACAGCACAATACCTGGGACGTTTTTGGACTTGCTGTCCTCACTCTTCAGCCAGAATTCAAGACTGCTGCTGATTCAGTGATCTTCAGGCAGAAGATAAAATCCACCACACACTGGGGTAAAAGTCCTTTCCTGCTGGACAGATACTGGAGCAGGTCTTCACCTCATAGCTCCACAAATGGGAGTTGCCCTGCGATTGTGTTCCTTTTGCACCACAATCTTCCTTTGTGTACTGAGCGTCGTTCTAAAGAAATCTGTCACAGGTGGTAAGAAGCCAGAGGAAGCTGGTGGCAAGATGTGAGTCCACCTGTACCACTGTGCTGGGTATTCCCCTTCTCTTCAGGACACAGTCTTTACACCTGCTAGTCTTTACCCCTGCAACCATGTGGCATGTAAAAAGGCCTGTGTTTGTGGTCATTTCAGGTTCACTAAGTTGTGCAGTTGAATACGTGCTCGGTTTTCCTTTCATTTTCCCTTCCCACCCCAACTCACCCCAACGCACCCCACCCCACTCCTTTTTCCCTCTGTCCCTTCCCTTTTTCCCATTTTTTTTTTTCCCTCCTGTACACTCTTACACTCTTCTTGCCCATGTGGACTTCACTGCCTTCATGGAGGACTCCTGTTACTGTTGTATCATTGCTGAGGGCAGTAAAGGAAGCCTCTGGCCCACACCTCAGACGCATCCCGTGTCTCGGCCAGGATCCGTGCCTGAGCAGTGACAGTTGCTGCTCCTTTGAGCCTTGGACCAGCCCAGCATTCCTGGTCTGAATGAGCTGTGATGGCTTTTTCCAGCCCTGGAGCCAGGGATCCTCCCATGGCCAACATGACCAGGTCCACGTCTCAGCTCTTTCTTTCCCTCTGTAGCACTGTCTGGGCTCTGAGGGTGCCCCAGTCACTGCAGGCAGTGCCGAGCTGAGGAGCAGCACTTTCAGCTGACCGCCAGGGAGACTTGGAGCGGCTGGCTACTGTTCCTGCGCCCAGTGGTGCACCCTGACACCTCATACCACTTCCTCATATCTTTGTGCCTATCTGCAGGGCTGAGGTGCTGATATCTTCACCAAGCATTATATAGCACCCAGAAATTATAAATTTTCATTTACATTTATGATGTGTCTATGGTACTCCAAGAGCAATTCAGATGAGTCCCAACTCCTCTCTTTGTGTACATAAGCAGTACGCATGGGCATGTGCAGTACCACCTATTCCCATGTGGAGTATTTTGAGATTTGTGATCTATATTTCCACTCCTCTTCTGCTTTGGCTTCCCCTAGCCTTCCTCCCCACCTCGTCTCCGTTAATTGCCTGGCACAAGTAAACAAGGCGCTGAGATCCAGCTTCCTCCCAGAGGCACTGCTTAGAATAAAAGCTCCATTTGCAGTCCGAGTCCCAGTACAAATCACAAGCGTGGTCATTGCTTTCAACGTGTGAAGGGTGCAGGGGAAGAAGGAATGTCTGCTCTGAAGAACAGAAGTGAGCTCTTGATTTTTTACATTGTATTCAAAGCTGTGTAAATGCCTCGAGAGCAGGCTGAAGCACAAACTCCCCCTCCTGGCGATACAGTGTGCCACTTTCGTGCTGGGAATAAAATACAGAGCCGGCTGCTTGGGACCTTGGGGTGTCTGCCAGGCAATGTGTGAACACAAGCCATTATCCTTGCATAAATCCCGGATAGGAGGGCTGCTCAGGCCCTACTGCCAGCAGAAAACCAGTTTCTCCAACCACTTGTTACTTCAAGCTGCAACCCTCTGCTCAGCTGGCATGCAGCACCAGAGTGCTGGGTGCAGGGACGTTACTCTGCAGGTGGAGCTGTGCCAACTCTCCCAAAAGCACATGCAGGATCTGAAAGCCAGAAGGGTGAAAGGACTGGGTGTACATAAAGGCTGAGAGCTCACATAAGAGTAGATGCTACATTAGAAAGCTGTTGGAGAAGGTGTTTTGTGTGACCCTAACACCTCATTAGACACCAGACACCTGCTCTGGTTCATTGTTGACAGTGATCTGTCCTTTCTTTCCCATTTTTTTTTTTTTCATTACTGACATGTCAGCCACCTCAGATGGAAATACAAGAAAAAAAAAAAGGGGGGGGGTGAGAAAAATCCAGATCCCTCAATTTTTTTTCTGCTTCTGGGAGGAAAACTTACTTTCATGGCCAACAATGGAGGAAGTCTCACCTTTGGCGAGATGGGAATGCAGCTTTTTTGATAGAGATGGAGTTATATAATAATGCAGCAATCCAGATTATGTTCAATCAGCTTATTTTGAGAAGAGGAGGAGATCCTGCCTGACCTCCCAGGGAAAGTAGGTTTCCCATCAGATTCAAGATGGACTGAGACCCTGTCCTGTGCAGCACACCAAGCAGTTCCACAACAAACTGACTACAAGTGATTTGACTTAAGAGGCTGCTGTGTGTTTATGAGGCCTGCCAGATAATTGCAGAACTGGTTCATGAGCCACCCAGTTCACAACCATTGTTAGTCCCCTGGCAGCATGCTGAAATCTCAGAGACAGATAGAAGACCAGGAGTGCTGTTCCATGCCAGCAAGTGCACCTCAACAAGTTGAAGATGCTTTAAGAGAAAATACCAAAACACAGAGAAAACTGTGCATGGTGGGCTGTTGTACCACAACCATTTGCATGGCTCAGACAATGGCTATTCTCTTAGTCCCCTGCAGCAGGATCATGTGCTTGTTTGTCTTTCTCCATCTGCACCTGATTTTGTGCTGGAAAAGCAAAGGAGAAACAAATGAGGAAAGACAGAAACAGATCCACATCCTGGGACTCCACATCACAATGATTTCCTGAAGACATTTGAAATTAAGCCCAATTTAAAGAGGTTGGTGGAAACCTTATTGAAATCTAGCCAATTCCTGTTTCCTGTGAAAATGCCAGTGTGGCTGACTTCACTTTTTTTAATGGAATCACTGTCAGCAGTACTTTTCCAGTGTATCGTGTTGGAGCCACTATGCATGTTGCTGGCTATGCTTGGCACCAGAAAGGGGAATTACTTGGATCGGCCCATGCACTGGGGGTGGGAGAAATTCTAGTGTCCCTGCAGAGCATTTTCTTACCACATGAGCAACTAAGGAGACACTCAGTGGCATCTACTGAGGTCTTGTGCTTTTTTTAGAGCTTCTGGACTAGTTTTAGCTTGCCTGGAGCTTTGCTTTAGTTTGTTTAGCTGTAACAGCAACTATGTAATGACAGGATGATCATTACTTGCTTTGTTTTAGCTTTCTTACAATTGTGTGATGTAACACACTGTTACATATATATTTTGTAACTACTGATAATGCGTAGTTATTCTGTGTGGAAAGAAAGAGACTATGACTCTACAGTAAAATGCAGTGTAGAAGACTATAGACATGGGATGACAGCAGGGGCCTGAATAAACAGGCACAGGATGAAGTCATAGACCCCAGGTCTACAGACAACTCACCAGTGGCCAGTCATTGGTCATCAAAGGAATATATA